>NC_038254.2:38859624-39087720 GCF_000004515.6 Glycine max | reverse complement strand
TACACATTTTATACTTTTTTTAAAAGTATTTTGCGCAGTGCCATATTGAAAGGAAGTGAAACAAAGATTATGACTGATTTATGTTATGACATAGAGCTGACAATAATCTGACCTCTCCAGCTTGCTAATATCTAATCCTAGTGATTGGAGCCTTGACCAATCCAATGCAAATATTTTCTTGTACTTTTGAGAGTCTCATGTTTTTATAGGTTCATGGTCAAATCAAGTATCTTTAGTATCAGGTGTTGTGTTTTTCATACATTATGCCTTGCTTGAACAACTTTTGTAGGTGGAAATTATGCATTAGAGACTAGGAATTAATTTTGATGTAACACAAAATGTTACTCACGCTCATCTGATAGGAGAGAAACACAGAGCTCTATCATGGAGAAATAATAAGGACATAACATCCTTTTATTTCTCTCATTTCCCAGACTCTGTGAATGAAACTTACCTCTGGAATCTATTCCAGGAGTGGGGAAAAGTGTGGGAGGTGTTTATACCTCAATCAAAGAATAAACAGGGTCAACGTTATGGTTTTGTCCGCTTCAAAGGCGTGGAGGACGCAGGTTGGTTGGAGAGACAACTGGATAACAAAATCTACATAGAAGGGAAGAAGTTGTTTGTCAACAAACCCAAGTTTCAGAGAAGAGGTAAAAGGGAAGTGGGAAGAACAGGGGGTGAAGTGGTTCGAGTAAGGAAGGTATCCATGAATCCTATGGAACCCAAACAAGCCAGAATCAACAGTACGACCTCCACTAGTATGAAATCGTACGCTGAAGCTGTCAAGCACGACCATAAGACGAAAGAGAAGGAGATTACGATGCCTTTGATGGGGAAGAAGGGACCAGAAGTTCCTGATGTTTCCGTAGTTATTCAAACTGGGAAGGACAAAACTAGCTGGTTGGATAATCTCTGGGTGGGCCGTTTAAAAAATAGAGGTATGTTTGAGAAGGCGGTGGATGAGGTTCAGGAGATGGTAGGTATGGATGTGAAGGTATCATACTGGGGGGACGACACCATTATCCTTTAAGATATGGACGAGGCTAAAGCAGACAAACTCAACCGCAGAGAACAATCCAACGGAGAGTCAACCATTTTTTCAATCCAGAAATGGACGCCGGAGATGAAGACTGAATTTAGGCTGATATGGATTCATATCTGGGGTGTTCCCCTGGAGATATAGGACACAGAGCACTTTCAGACCTTGCTTTCGACATTTGGAGAGATTGTTGACCTCGACGAGGAGACAGCGGACCGTTCGAGGCTTGACGTCGCGCGGATTCTGATTCGCACAAAGGAGAAACCAATCTTCTCCAAATCGATGATGGCTATGGTTAATGACAACGAGCATCACTTGTTTCTGAGGGAGGAGGTAGCTCGACCTATCGGAAAACGAGGGTGGCGGCCGGAGTTAGAGACTTTTCCGCCATCATCGTTCACGATGGTAATGGAGGATTCCAACAAAGATTCCATTACTTGCGTCCCTGACGGAGCCTCGTCGGAATACAGGAGGGACGGGCAGCGGCGAAGGTGGACCAACGACATCAATCTATGGTGTGCGGATTCCGAGGTCTCCTCTGATGGAGACGTGTCACCTCACCAGCGGGAGCCGCTTCATGCTATGAGCCTGCTACACTGCGCCACGCAACAGGAGGTCTTCAACGGTCCTCTCACAGAGCCTTTGCATGGAAGCAGAATGGAGGCTCGTAGGATCTCCTCCCTTGCTCAGAAGACATTGCCGATTAAGGAAAAAGAAGACGCTGGCCCCAAGGAAGATGACATAGTCAAAGGCGCTGACCTTAGGGTCCTTCAATATAGCCCAGAGGATATTACTCCAGTCCTATGTCCTGCGGTCAATACAAGTTTAAATTCCCCAACTAAAGTGAGTCACGGTTTGAATAATAGCATTCACAATAGGGGGCCAAAAGGGGTAATGCAGAATTTGGGCCTGAATATTAAAGGCCCAGAATCAATTGGAGAAGTAACTACCCATAACCTCAAGGTGTACTCTAAAAAAAAGGTGGGTGCAGGAAGTAGGTATTCGGGCCACACAAAGATTGCTGAGACCAGTAGGAATGACAATAAGTCATCACCTCTGGACATTGCAGATAGTGGCCTCATCTATAGGGAAGATGATGTGTCAGGGGGGGTCCACCCAGCTGATGTCGTTACACCTCAGACCCAGACCTGTCTCAGCCCTATTTCTTCAACCAGTTTCACCAATGCTCTTGCAGAGGATGAGGAGGTTTTCCACCATGAAGTAGCTAGACACCTGGGTTTGACTTTTGATGGTCACTTTAGCGAGGATGCGGTAGCTTCACCAGCTATGATGGGAAGGAATACTCTTGCCTCATGAATATTTTAACCTTTAATTCTAGAGGCTTGGGTGGGGCTGTTAAAAGGTCAGCCATTAGAAAGCTCACTTTGACTAACAATCTTGATGTTCTTTGCATCCAAGAAACAAAAATGGAGTCTATTGATAGAAAACTATGTCAGTATTTATGGGCTGACTGTGATGTTTCCTCGGAGTTTGCTCCTGCAACTAGTTCTGCTGGTGGCCTCTTATGTATATGGAACAATGACTCTTATATAGTAGACAGAAAGGAAGTAGGGAATGAGTTTATTTTTTTGGAAGGGAAGTGAATTAAGGACAACAAAAGGGTTTCCATAATCAATGTCTATGCACCCTGTGAACTTCAAAGAAAGAGGCAGCAATGGGAAGAGATCCTGCAGTTGAAGACAGCTTCACAAGCAGCCATGTGGTGTGTATTAGGTGACTTCAATTCTATAAGACACCAAGATGAGAGGGTGAGCTCAGCCCAGTCTGTAAGTGTGGATCCTAGCATTTCTGAATTCAATGCTTGGATTTCAGACATGAACTTAGAGGATGTTAGGTCTGTTGGGAGAAGATTCACTTGGTGCAGACCTAATGGCAGTGCTATGAGTAGACTGGACAGGTTCCTTATATCAGATGATTGGCTGCTGCAGTGGCCTGACTCTACACAGTATGTGCTTGACAGAGACTTTTCATACCACTGCCCCATCTTGTTGAAGTCAAAGAACATAGATTGGGGGCCAAAACCTTTCAAGGTTATGGATTGGTGGTTGAAGGACAAGGGCTTTCAGCAACTAGTTCAGCGGCAATGGGGCAATTATCATCCTCCAGGATGGGGAGGATATGTTCTGAATCATAAAATAAAACTCCTCAAATAGTGCATAAAGCAGTGGAGTTTAACAAATGGTGAAGCTAATGCTAGAAAAGTTATTATGATTAAAAAGGAGCTGAATGCTTTGGAGAATGGTATAAATGACAGACCTCTATCCCAAGTGGAAGTCACTCTTAAGAAATCTCTTCAAGTCCAATTGTGGGAGGCAGCTTATGCATATGAATCTATGTTTAGACAAAAGGCTAGAGTTAAGTGGCTAAAATAAGGGGACAGCAACTCTACTTATTTTCACAGATTGATCAACCATAGAAGAAGAAAAAATGCTATACCAGGTATTTTCATGGATGGTGTGTGGATTCATGAACCTTGCAGGGTTAAAAATGCAGCTGTCCTTTGTTTCAAAGACAGATTTCTGGAGGAATGTTCTAACAGGCCAACACTGGATGGTGTTTTCTTCTCCTCTCTAGATCTAAGAGACAAAGAAATCCTATTGTCCAGATTTAATGAATTGGAGATCAAATCTTCAGTTTGGGATTGTGGGGGGACAAAAGCCCTGGCCCGGATGGCTTGAATTTTAATTTCATTAAACACTTTTGGGAGATTTTGAAAACAGACATCATGAGATTCAAGGATGAATTCTATATCAATGGATCCTTTCCAAAAGGAACTAATGCTTCCTTTATAGCCCTCATTCCAAAGATTAATGACCCTCAATCTTTCAATGATTATAGACCCATCTCCCTTATAGGGTGTGTCTATAAAATTCTGGCAAAAGTTTTGGCCAAGAGGTTGGCTGCTGTATTACCTCACCTTATAGATGAAAGGCAAACGACTTTTATGAAGGGGAGACACATTCTTCATGGTGTCTTAATTGCCAATGAGGCTATAGCTGAGGCCAAATCTAGAAGTAAACCTTGCATGGTCTTCAAAGCGGACTTTGAAAAGGCATATGACTCGGTTTCTTGGGGTTTTCTTGACTACATGCTCATGAGGATGGGATTTTGTGAAAGGTGGAGGAAATGGATAAATGGTTGTCTAACTACTGCAACCATATCCATTTTAGTTAATGGGAGTCCATCTAAGGAGTTTACCCCTAAGAGAGGTCTAAGGCAAGGTGATCCTCTTGCACCTTTCCTCTTCAATATTGTAGCAGAAGGTCTCACAGGTTTGATGAGGTCAGTTGTGTCCAAAAATCTGTTCAGAAGCTACATAGTGGGATCCTTAAAAGAAGAAGTGAACATCCTCCAATATGCTGATGATACCCTGTTTTTTGGAGATGCTACTAAGCATAATGTTAGAACCTTAAAATGTGTTCTGAGGTGCTTTGAGGAGGCATCTGGCCTCAAGATAAATTACTCTAAAAGTCACTTTGGTTGTTTGGGTAAATCTGTAAGCTGGTGCAGGGAAGCTGCCCAATTCCTTAACTGCAGTACTATGGATTTTCCTTTTATTTACCTTGGAATTCTAGTTGGGGTGTCCTCTAAGAGCTGGATTGTGTGGCAGCCTATTGTAAGGAATTTTGAAGTCAAACTTGCAAAATGGAAGCAAGGAACTCTATCAATGGGGGGCAGAATCACCCTTATTAATTCTGTCCTCTCAGCCTTACCTATTTGCCTTTTATCCTTCTTTAGGATCCCCAAAAAAGTGGTGCAAAAAATTGTCTCCATCCAGAGAAATTTTCTGTGGGGAGGTCACCAAGAGGCCAACAAGATTCCTTGGGTGAAGTGGGACAAAGTTTGTCTTCCTAAGAACAAAGGGGGTCTAGGGATTAAAGACCTATCTTTATTTAATGAAGCTTTACTTGGCAAATGGGGGTGGCAGTTGGCTAATAATCATGACCAACCTTGGTCTAGAATTTTAATCTCTAAGTATGGTGGGTGGAAGGAGGAACTTCACTTCCCAATGGTGGCAGGATTTGAAGAGCATCTTTCAGCAGCAACACAATGACTGTTTTATTGATAATTTAAAATGGAGGGTGGGAAGGGGGTCCAGTATCAGTTTCTGGAAGGATAAATGGATGGAGGACAACTGTAATCTCTAAGGAAAATATCCCCAATTATATTTAATAAGTAAACAGCAGAATTCATCAATCAATTCTATGGGAGATTTTGTGGAGGGTAGGTGGGAATGGAAGTTATCATGGAGAAGGGACTTTTTTGATCATGAAATTCACTTGGCAGCTGATTTCCTAGCTGAGATCGATTCTACTCACATTCACCAATCCAGCAGAGATTTCCTTTGCTGGAAGCCAGATACTAATGGAATTTTTTCAACAAAATCTGCCTACAAAGTGCTGCAGGAGTCTCACCATAGTGATAGTGAAGACAATGTTCTTAAAAGTATGTGGAAATTGAAAATTCCTCCAAAAGTGAGTGCTTTTTCTTGGAGATTTTTCAAAAATAGACTTCCTACTAGGGACAATCTCAGAAAGAGACAGGTCACAATGTCGTCTTATAGCTGTCCTCTATGTGACCATGAAGAAGAATCGATTTATCATCTTATGTTCAACTATGAAAAGACTAGGAGTCTTTGGTGGGAGACAATGAGATGGGTTAATAGAGTGGGTCCTCATTCCATAGATCCAAAGAATCACTTTTTACAATTCACCCAGTGGAATAGCAAAGCTAGGACAAACAAAAGATGGGAATTTCTGTGGCTAACCCTGTCCTTCTCCATTTGGTATCATAGAAATGCCATGCTTTTCAAGAACCAGCCGTTCACTCCTGAAAAGGTCATGGATGATGCCTTGTTCCACACCTGGTCCTGGCTAAAATGTGTGGAGAAGGACTTCAATATGCATTTTACTTTCTGGTCAACCAATCTAAAGGATGTTTTTTCCTAGAGGGGATGGGTTTGTATTTTTGTGGGCTGCCTTCGGTCTCTCCTAATGGGATGCAGACTGTAATTGTCTTGCTTTTATCTTTGTATCTTCAGTACACCTAGTACTGAATTTCATATATAATATATTGATTTTTGCTGTGCAAAAAAAAACAATTAACCAATGGTATAATTAGTAATATCCTCCATTAGAGACTATGTTAATTGAATTTGGGTTAATATGATGCCAAATTTTGTGCATTTTATTTTTATTTGCATAAATTTTTTTTGTATGCATTCACGATATATATCATATATTTCAGCTGCTATGCGACTTCCTCTAGTTATCCATGATGCTATCTGTTATATGATATAGCAGATTATTGGCTTTCCACCATGTTTGTGATCTGCAGTTGATAACACTGGTATCAAGTAAATTTCCAGTAGAATCCTGTAAATGCTAGTCCATTTTTAAAAATAAAAAAAATTGTACAATTTGAAAATGAAAAATTCAATGTGCATCAAAATGTTGTCTGTGCATTTCAGTAGAGCACTTCATTGCATGTTGAAAATGGACTACTTTTAAATTCAATCAATCTAGAATACAAAGATCATTTTGATTCTTGCTAGTGGTCCTTTGTTGATACTTGAAAGTAGGTCATTTGTAAGTTACACTGTAAATCCTGAGGTTTGTAGCATGTCTCTATATTTACACTTATTTCAAGCTCACCCTCTCTAAATTTACATTCACAACAAATTGAAAAAAATCTAGAATATAGAGCATTCAATATCTCAAAATCCGAAAGAATTGCAAATGTGATTAACAACTACCATGTCTATTTGCCATGAACAAAAATTCACCAGTATTCGTTTCTTACCCATGATTGTAAGGCAAAGGAATGATGTGGTAACCCTTAGCTTATTTTAGTGAAACCAATGAAGACAGAACTGATCCAAATGAAAAGGAATTCTATTACTATAGGTGTAGTGTTATGTATATTTGTACACATGTCATCTTATTATCACACCAAGAATAATTTCATCACAGTGCTACCAAATTATGGTTGTGGATGTCAAAACTGTAGTATGAAGGTATGTATGTGATTTAGGGAACAAAATGGGGGGTGGTTGATGCTACTGTTCATCGGTTTTGAGTTTGTGTAGATACTATTTCATTTTGATATTAGCATGTGAATCTTAATGGTTTGCTTATCCAAAGCTATAGATATCTGTTAAATTCAAGAAAAACAGATTTGTTTTCTTTCTTGTTGAACATTGAGGTTCTGCATCTTACCTTTTGTCTTTCAGTTTCTTTGAATGAAGTTGGTTAGTAAAGCACTTTCTTGGTTCCCACTTCAGCTTAGTCTGTCATTTGGGATAATTTTTATGCCATTTAAAAAAGTTGAGGATAAGTTAAACCAAAAGAAATAGATTTCAAATAAAATAGAAATTAGTAGCTTAAATATTCAATTGGTTATTTTTATATTGGGTTTCTCTGAATAAATTGATGGTTAATAGGCTATTTTCTTGGGCTCCATACCAGTAAAGCCATTTGATAGAGATATGTCTATGTAATACCATAGATGCCAAATTTAAAAATTTTAGGATTTGATTGATTAAACTTTAAACTTAATTGAAATAAACAAAATGATGCAGAACAAAAGTGGAAGTCTATAACATTTACTACTTAAGATGGTTAAGGGAACTCTTAGGTAAACTATTTAATTAAGAACTTATTCTATAAGCTCTGATCAAATTAGTGCTTATTTACAAGTTTAACTTTGGAGTTTACTGAAACAAGTTAAAACGAGTTTATTTGGATTAGGTTCTCCATGAAGCTTATTTTAATAAGCTAAAGAAAACTTACAATAACTAAGGTCACACAAGTCATTTCCATAAATCCATATACGCTTGTATAAATGCTCCCTAGAAGATAAATTTGAGGAACTTGTCTATTTCTCCTTTTGTGTGATTATAGTCTTTTATCTTTGAACTTTTGCTGAACTATAGGTTATCTGCAACTCATATGATATGGAACCATATTTCAGAAAAGGATGAGAGACTCTGCACCTACCGGCAATGTACTTGAGCCTTTAAATGCTGCCAGAGAAGTTGTTGGGGATGTTGATTCAATAAGTATGTGATTCCTTATCACAACTTCTTTTTCTTCTTCTTCTAATTAGGGGTTGATCTCTATTTCATTCTTTTTGCATATATTTATTAGAGGATGAACTTGTTTTATGGCTTATAAATGATGATAATAGAACTTGCGGTGTAACCTGTGAACAATATTGGTTTAGATGCCTGACTTTAGCCATGAGAGCATGAAAGGAGAAACATGTAGTTTAAATTTGTTAGGCAAATTATTTCATTTTGTCCATGCTTAACCAAGTCACACCCACAGAATGAGAGGTCAGGATGGGATGGAAGTTCCTAGGGAAATCTGTGTTTCAAGTACGGGATTGATATTTGTTACTTTGTTTTTCTTAGTGCCAGAGACTTCAATTGAAATCTTAGTGTGTATGTGTGTAGTTTAATATTAGGCTCAAATATGTTTTTTATCCTTCTAAAATTCGTGAAGTTCGGATTTTGTCCCTGCAAAATTTTTTGTCTGTTTTTATCCTCATAAAATTATAAGGCTTAAATATGTTTTTGATCCTTAATAAATATTCGATTTTGGATTTACTCCCTAATAAATTATTGTTTAGCAATGAGTCTTTAATAAAACAATTTTACTTTTGATCCTTGACATTTATTTTTAGCCCCTCATAAATTAGCAAATTTTGTATTTGCTCCATGATAAATATTTCCCATTTGTTGTTAATACAGACTAAAACTAAATTTGCTAATTTATTAGGAAGCAAACACAAGATTTTTTTAATTTATCAGAGACACAAAATATCTAGGATAAAAATAAAAGTGTTATTTTATTAAGGACTCAACACAAAGCAAAAATTTATTAGGAAACAAAAACATAAATCGAGTATTTATTAAGGATAAAAAACATATTTAAGCCAAATTATAATATGACATTTTTTGGCAAAGAGCAATCTAAATCTATGTGTATAACTTTTTTACACTAGTTATATGCATAACTGATGTAGAAAAAGTTACATTTACATTGGTTATATGTATAATCAATGTAAAAAATCATCATCGTAGGTTTGGATACAAGCAAACTTTGCTCCAAGACAAAAAATGGCACATTATAATTTTATGAGGATGAAATCTGATGCAATCCTACCCCGCAAGGGAATTGGATAGAAAAACTCCAAGTAGATTGGGCCAGAGATACAAGAGAAGGCCCTAGGGTTCTTATGAGCCTTAGGGTAGATTTCGGGCTCATGGGCTAAGTACGAGCCCGCTTATCTTTGTAAATATTAGATTAAGGTTTCATTATTTTTGGGCCTTGTATTTAGGGCTCCATAATGTAGGTAGGGTACCCTAGAAATATAGGATTTTTCAGCCCTTGAATTTTAGGGCACTTAGACTAGTTTTTGTATTAGGGGTAGTTTTGTAATTTCACATGCACTAAGTGGATATTTGATATGTGTGGTTGGAAATAAATTTAATTGAATTGGTAGAAGCCCAATCCAATTAAATTTTAGAGGGGGAGGTGAGCATTTGCTTACTACACCCCATTGCCACATCATATAGTCACACTCTGTGCATGTCTTTCATGTTTTTCATGCCTCATGACACCTAAGCACACTTAGTGGAGAATCTTGGAATTGATCTTGGATTAGTGGGCTGAACCATAACTAAAATTCACTAATCATAATTAGTGAAATTTTGGCTCCAAAGTTTGGCTCCACAAATTCAATTTCAAATTCAAGTGAAATTTGAATTTCCCTCCAATTTTGTGTGACACTTAGGCTATAAATAGAGGTCATGTGTGTGCATTTTTTTCAACTTTGATGATTTGAATATTAAACTTCAGATTTCAAAGCTCATTTAGAGCACAAAATTTCGTACTCTTCTCTCCCTCTCCCTTCATTCATCTCCTTCTTCCTCCAAGCTCTTATCCATGGCCTCCTATGGTGATGAGCTTCTTCTAGACTCACTTCTCCTTGGAGTGGCGTCTCCTCTCTCTCTCCCTTTCTCCATTTCGCTGCCATTCATCTTCCAAGAAGCAAAGGAATCCATTGATGAAGAAGATCCTAGGCCTACAAGCTCCAATGGAGCTTGCATCATGTGGTATCAAGAGCATCTTCATCTAGGTGATGTTCTTTTGCTTCCTCTATCTTTTTGTTCGGTGAATTCTCTTTAATTCCTTGTTCTTCATCTTATTCTCCATGTATATCCTCCATTGTCTTGTGGTTTGGTTCTGTTTAGAGTATATTAAAAAAAAAAATAAACCGATTAAATCTTAGATCTACACTTGTTCTTGCATTTCTATGGTTCAAATTTTGTAGATCTACTCTTGAATCTTGTTTTTGTGTTGATTTTAGGTTCTATCATTTTTCATTCATAATATTCATGTGCTGAACCTTAGATCTAAATTTTCTTCCAAAATATTGATTAGAAAAAAAAACACAAAAATCTAAGTGTAAATCACTTAATCCATTTTGTCTTAGAGTCATGTTTAGTCATAGTAATTGTCACATTATGTTCTAAGTTTGTGTTGAATTTTTATTTTTTTGATTGAATTCTAGATACATTTGTTCATGTATTCTTGTCATTCTTAGCCTATCTTTTGAATTTTGAGTCTAATTCATGCATGTTATTTAGTTCATAACATGTTCTAAATCAATTCCTAGAAGTAGTCTTGTTGTTGAACTCTTTTTTGTTTTCTAAGATTCCTACATGATGCCTATGATGAAGTTGAGTTGTGGTGCTGAGTTGTGGCTGGATTTGTGAATAAAATAAGTCTTAAGCTCTCTTGAATTGTGTTATTCAAGATAATTGAGCATAAGCAAACACAAATTGTAACTATCCAAGCCTTAAGCAACATAAACACTACTCTTGATTTCTAGGTTGAAATCGCTGGTGCTGGCAACTTGAACATACGAACTTGTATAAATTACTGGGAATTGGTCACTACGTTTTTTGAGCTGAAACTTTTACTAAATTTTCTAGACATCTGGACCAAAATTATAAAAAAAGAACCAAGCGATTTGGATTAAAGGAAAAAATAATAAAAATCTCACAAGTTGGCAGAAAAATTAGTGTCCAGGAAAAAAAAAGAAAAGTGAAAGGAAAGTGTGCTTGTTGTTTTGGCTCAAAATTTGTTCTATAATTGGTGCCTATTTTATACAATCCTAGTTCTGAAATTTCAATTGAAAATTATTGTGAAAACAAGTGCCAAAACTAGAGGTTTCTTGAGTCTTTTTTTTTAGAGTTTTTCTACTCTACTCTAGAGCCATTCTAGGTTTCTCTTTGAGTCCTAGCTTACTTTTTTGTGCTTTTCATTGCTTTAATTGTTGAATAATCCTTGGAAATTTGTCTTGTTAAAACTCTATTGGTTTAGCTTTCATTTCATTTTTTTTTGTCTTTGGTTATTGCTTGTCTCTTTGTTTCCTTGCT
Organism: Glycine max; assembly: GCF_000004515.6. Taxonomy (NCBI): domain Eukaryota; kingdom Viridiplantae; phylum Streptophyta; class Magnoliopsida; order Fabales; family Fabaceae; genus Glycine; species Glycine max. Next base: position 39,076,207 of record NC_038254.2, on the reverse strand, counting down.
TGTGAGTTGCCATATAGGGAATTGGAAAGGAGGATTGGTGCCATATCTTGAAGAATTTGAGTCAAGAAGCAAGGGGCCAACCACCTTAAGAGCTATTGGACTAAGAAGCACTCCAAATTGAGTGAAACACTAAAGAGAGAATAGCCACCACAATTGAGGACTTTTTTCTTTGTAATTTTGTAATTGGCAATTTGCTTTGCTTTCAAATTTTGTAACAAAAAGGTCTTTCATTGGAAGTAAGTTGGGAGCCTCCGCTAGGTCACCCTACTTCCATTTGTGTGTAATAATTTTAGGCAATTTCCCCTTAGGATAGTGAGTGTTTTGTTGGGAACCTTAAATGAGGTCATCCAAACACTCCTAGGATCCGCCTAGTTTGCATTTCTTGCACTTTAATTTCTTGCTTATTTTCATAGCTTATTTCCTTTACCCTCCATTGTCAAACCGCCTAGATAACTTACCTTTTACCAATTAGTTTTTACCTTATCTTTCACACCTCTTTTAGTGTTTATTTTGGCTAGTTTCAACCATAGTTTATTTTACCTTTTGTTTTCAAACCCCCAATAAGAAAGAACCATAACTTAGGAACCAACATGAGTCTTCATTCTTCATCTAGTGTTAATGGTGAGGGTTCTACTCATAAGGACCCCTTGTATAAGATATTAGATGAGTTGAGATCCCTTAAGTTGTGGAAAGAAAAACAAGAGAGAAAAGAAAAAGGTAAAAAAAGAGTGGAAGAAATAAGTCAAGATGAAAGAGAGAAAATAAGAGAGGAAGAAAGAAGAAAAATAAGGAAAGAAATGAAAAGAGAAAAACATGTCTCCTATAGTAGTCATAACTCTTGCAAGAGCCTAAGTGAAGAACTTCGTGACTATTATGAAGGAAGGCATAGGTCACATCTTAGACCTCACTCCCATAGGAGAGAAAATGAAAGAAAGCCTCAAGAGGTTAACATTAAACTCTCATACTTCCATGGGAAGGAAAATGTAGAGGCTAATTTAGATTAGGAAATAAGGGTAGAGCAACAACTTAAAAGGAAGTCTACTTCAAAATCTTATGGCTCTCACTCTTATCCAAAGAAAAACCAAGGTCAAGGAATCTTAAGGGTGAGACCTTCTAAGCCCAAAGATGATAAAGGGAAGACAATAGAAAAGCAACCCCTTAAGGCTAGTATGCAAGAGAAGACTAGCTCCATGAAGTGCTTTAAATGTCTTGGAAGAGGACACATTACTTCTCAATGCCCCACCAAGAAAACCATGATTATGAGGGGCCAAGACATTTATAGTAGCCAAGATGAGACTACTACTTCACCTTCCTCTAGTAAAAGTGAAGAAGCAAAAGGGGAAGAATCTAGTGAAGAGATCTACCCCCAAGAAGAAGGACAACCTTTAATGGTTAAGGAGGAGTGTAAGGAGGTAAATGTCTCCTCCAAGAGGTTAGCTAAGAAGGAAAGACATTTTGAAATAAAGACAAATATTAAAGAAATTTCCCTTCTTAGACAACCTCCACATTTTCTCCTTTGTAAAAAGACACTTGTTAGCATTGCCACATCTCTTAGGCTTGAGTTTATTCCTCAAGTAAAGGAGTTGTTGGATGAGGGTTTGGTTCGCAAGAGATTAAATCCTTGTGCTTTGTTGGTGCCCAAAATAGGTATTATTAGGCACCAAATCCCTAAAATAGGTGGTGTGATGAATGCTTTGGGTGGTGCAACACTCTTTTGTAAAATCACTCATGCATCCAACATCTTCATGATTTGTGTATATAGGGACTCATTAGGTAGGTTTGTTCTTATTTTTAGTTTCAATACAAACTTAGGCACTCATATGGGACACCTTAGGTTTGTCATACTTTTTGGTAGGAATAATCAACATGAAAATACAGAAAAAGGTATGTTTTATTGCTTTACTTTTCTTAATTTTTTAAATTGTGATCAAGGGGTTCCCATGAACCCTAAGAGAATAAAGGTCATTCCTGAGTGGCTCGCTCCACCAAGTGTAAGAAAAATTTGGGGCTTCCAAATCTTAACAAACTTTTACAAAAGGTTTGCCCCATATTTGTCTATTCTTGTAGCACCACTCATTGAGTTGGTGAGGAACCATGTTCCTTCATGGAAAGATGCCCAGGAAATGAGTTTTCAGACCTTACCTTACTTCAACATACTAAACACCAATAATACATATGTTTTTGTTCTTTATACAGGTGTTGAGGAAAAAAGTCCAGTTTCAAGAACCTCGGGATTTGAGGTCAAATCCTTTTCAAGGGGGAGGGAATGATACAATCCTACCCCGCAAGGGCATTGGATAGAAAAACTCCAAAGTAGATTGGGCCACAGATGCAAGAGAAGGCCCTAGCGTTCTTATGAGCCTTAGGGTAGATTGCGAGCCCATGGGCTAAGTACGAGCCCGCTTATCTTTGAAAATATTAGATTAAGGTTTCATTATTTTTGGGTTTTGTTTTTAGGACTCCATAATGTAGGTAGGGTACCCTAGAAATATAGGATTTTTCAGCCCTTGTATTTTAGGGCACCTAGACTAGTTCTTGTATTAGGGGTAGTTTTGTAATTTCACATGCACTAAGTGGATATTTGATGTTTGCGGTTGAAAATAAATTTAATTGAATTGGTAGAAGCCCAATCCAATTAAATTTTAGAGGGGGAGGTGAACATTTGTTTACTACATCTCATTGCCACATCATATAGTCACACTTTGTGCATGTCCTTCATGTTTTTCATGCCTCATGACACATAAGCACACTTAGTGGAGAATCTTGGAATTGATCTTGAATTAGTGGGCTGAACCATAACTAAAATTCACTAATCATAATTAGTGAAATTTTGGCTCCAAAGTTTGGCTCCACAAATTCAATTTCAAATTCAAGTGAAATTTGAATTTCCCTCCAATTTTGTATGATAGTTAGGCTATAAATAGAGGTCATGTGTGTGCATTTTTTTCAACTTTGATGATTTAAATATTAAACTTCAGATTTCAAAGCTCATTTAGAGCACAAAATTTCGTGCTCTTCTCTCCCTCTCCCTTCATTCATCTCCTTCTTCCTCCAAGCTCTTATCCATGGCCTCCTATGGTGGTGAGCTTCTTCTAGACTTATCTTCTCCTTGAAGTGGCGTCTCCTCTCTCTCTCCCTTTCTTCATTCTGCTGCCATTCATCTTCTAAGAAGCAAAGGAATCCATTGATGAAGAAGATCCTAAGCCTACAAGCTCCAATGGAGCTTGCATAAAAAACGGATGAAATTTTTTGTAGGGACGAAATCCAAACTTTAATAATTTTATAAGGACAAAAAACATATTTTATCCTTCATATTATTTGTTGCTGAAAGTTGTATCTCACAACTTTATCACTAGTTTGAGGCATTTGGAATCTTCATTTTGTTTCCTTTTCTAGTAAGGAGAATTTTGTATTCTATACTAAATGTAAAAATTGGTGAATCTGATAGGTGATTCAAACAACAATTATCTCAGAAGACTACAGGAGAAGCCAATTCCATATATTATAAGTATTTTGGCTCAAATCGCAGTCAAATTGTTAACTTGTATTTATGTAGTATTTGCGGCATTGGGGAAATGTTTTGTGGTTCGCTCTGTAGACAACCAACCAAGAAGCCATGAGAAAACCAAATCGGCTCAATCCAATTCCGAGGAACAATTAATGACTCCGGCGATAAAAGAGCCACTTTGGCAAAGAATTCAGAATTTAGAGGCAGTGGTAACTGAGATGGCTAATAAACCTAATACAATTCCTCCTGAAAAAGAGGATATTCTTCAAGAGTCATTGAGTCGCATAAAATGTATAGAATATGACTTGCAAAAAACAAAGAAGGTAGTGCCAATCTACCACAATTGTTCACTTTGGGTTTCATGTTTAGAGATTTTACAGTATTGTGTTGATTGAGTTTTCTGCTCATGTTAGGCCCTGCTAGCCACTGCTTCAAAGCAAGTTGAGCTTGCCGAGTCATTGGAAAGCTTAAAGGAGAGTAAATTTGACGTAAGTTGCTGTTGCCCCCCAGTTTCGGTTTGAAAAAATATATAAATTTAATGGACTGTCTTATAATGCTGCTTTGATCCAAGTGCATACCTTTCTATTCATCTGATGAAAAACAATGAATTACGTTTATTTCTACTGAGTGAGTGTTAAAATCTTTTGCCAGAGATTTCTCTTTAGAGTACACACACAATAACTCCTTTTTATATCCTATCCTTCTGGTAAAAATTGCAGAAGTCCTTCTCACATAGTTGAGCTTTCAGTATTAAGGACACATAAATGCTAATTTGTATAGGAAACTCTTCCAAGTGGATTACGATTGTAAGGATCCAAAAGTAAAGCTACATCCACCACCACCATCATATTCTCCTCACTATACCTTAAATTGAGGTCCTTGATCAATTTGAGTTGTGCACATCTCTGCATTACATTTTACTAATATATTACTCAGTTTGAGTTGTGCACACATCTTATTGTATTGTTTTAACGTGTTATTCTCAGAAGATGAGGTCGTAAATGGGTTTTGGTGATAAGCTTTTCTATTTATTTGAATGCTTGTATATAGTATATACAGATGATAAATTGATAACTTTTCCTAAAAAACAGGGAAGAAATTCATGTTGGCCTAAAAATAGAAGTTATGCCCCAGGAAGATGAGCCCGTTTTTCAGCATCAGTTTGCAGTCCATTGTTTTTGATACTTTACAGCTGAATTACTACCAGAGCTAAACTTCTATTGGCTTATATAAAAGAATTACTCTCATTATCATATAGGTGGCTTTCCTTCTATTTATATAAACACAATTTTATACTCTCTGACTCCCTGAAAGAAACACTGGTATCTTGTAATATTCATTTCTTTTCAGGCTTGAGGAATGTGGGCTATGGGGAGTGCATAGCCCCAATGTATAGAAGGCAACAAGAATTTTTTATGAAGATTCTGGACTTCAAATACTCCTTTTAAATGTATAACTGAGTGTGTTAACCACATTTATTTTCTTATTGGCTTTTCTGTACAGAGGACATATACACAAAGTATGCTACTCAAATTCAGATGTATTTTAATACCCGATGCATATATGCACAAAAGAAATATTTTCTGTAATACATTGTAACAAATAGCGAGCGCTTAACAGTAAATCTTGGATTTTACTAGAGGATGTGCTTTCCCCGGAAATTTTTAGTTTTGGATTATCTTTGTTACTCTAGTTTTTAGAGAAATTACTTTTCATGGACTTTATAATGGGTCATTTTGTTTAAAACTTAAAATAAGTAATTTTAGAATAAGTTTTTTTTTCTTTCTTTCAAAAAATGCTTATTTAATAAGTAAATAGGATTTGCTTATCCAAATAAGCAGAAAAATGTTTATTTTAAGTAAAAAGTAATTTAGACAAACACATTAAAAATAAAATAAAATAATTACTTATTTTATTAAGTTTTTCTTCAACAAATAAGTTTAAATCAATTGACACATTACGAAGTGTCAACGGGCATGTTATTAAGCCACTATATCTTTTGGTTTGCTTGTAATTACTCCCCTTCTCATGAGAACAATGCTATTGAATTTGGTAGAATTCAACTGAACTCAAGAATAAGAGTGAAATGTGGTTTGTGACTCTTAATTAATCCTGATAAAAGGATTGATCAAGTAACTGTGAGAGTAATTCTAGAAGAGTCACTCTCTATCCTCATCCTTCATATTTTAGTATAATAGTTATATATAAGTTACTTATTATAAATGAAGAATGATAATGAAAGAAAACTCTTTAAAGATTATTCTTTATAATGATAAAAACTATTGGAAATCAGCTCACTTGAACCTTTTAAAATAAATAACGGTCTTAGTTATGTGTAGCTTGGGAGTATTGGCGTTACAGGGACGAATCCAGCTCTCTTGAAAATTTTCATCGATATAAATATATTTTTTTAAAGTTAATTAGTATAAAATTATATAAAATTAGTTTTGTATGTTGTTACTCTAATACTAGTTAATGTTAATTAGTATAAAATTGTGTAAAATTAATTGTGTGCTTGTTATTATAATAACAATTAAGGTTATCATCATCTAATAAAAAAATTTAATTTCAATTTTGTATAAAAATAATTTTGTTTATAAAAATTATTATTTATTAAAAGTTAGACATATAAACAATTATAAAATTATAAAGAAAGAAAAAAAATTAATTGACATTAAGAACTTTAATTTTTATTTCCTTAATCTAAAGGTATTAACTGACATTTGCCTATAGTTTGAAACTTCTATATACACTGAAAAGACTGAAAAATTCACTTTTAAATTTTAATAAAACAAAAAATTGGCAATTAAATCCAAATTTGTAAACATTCAACTGATTCAATCTAGTTTAACTAAACATAACGTTCAAATTATGGATTTATAATTACGTTAAATATTAGATATTAGAGGAGAAATTGTGTCACACATAATAATCTTATCTAACTTAAATATGATTATAATGAAAAATATACTTGTGGTTTATAAAAAAAAATTAATCTAATTTTTATGTTAAAACTGATTTTGATTGACTTTGGGATAGTCAAAAAGAATTCAACATGTGATTTCTTTATTTAATTAATTTTATTAAATTACTTTTTCCAGGATTGATCGGACCTGATTGCCTTAACCCGTGGATTGAAAATTAGTGTTGAGAAGTCTAGAGCTTTTGCTTCTCGGAGATTGTCTGGGGACATCAGAACGGATATTTCAGATATTACTCAAATTGGTTTCGCAAACAATTTGGGAAAATGTTTGGGATTCAAAATGTTCCATGGAAGGTGGACTCTCTTGGCTGGATGGAAATGAAGGTTCCTCGCCGATGCAAACTCAGTTTTGGCAGCACTCTTGGCCCATGGAATGCACATTGTTGGAATAGTATTAAAAAAAAATTCAAGTGTCACATCAACAAAAATTAATGTGCCAAAATCACATCTTAAGTGGGGGCATGATACCCAACCAAAGAAATATGGGGGCTTTGATGTTCGTATAGCAAGACACCAAAGCTGTCATATTGGATTGAATTTGGAAGACTAAAATTCCAGCTAGCTGTATGCATTTTTTTAATGGCAGATATGCCATGTTGCTCTTCCAACTAGCTACATCAATTCTCTATCACAAGACGGGTTACTGATTCTAGCACGTGTTTGGGTTGCATTAGTGCTGCGGAGGAAACCAAAATGCTCGTGATGTTTGGAGAAATATGAAGCCGAATATAACTCCCCTGGTTGCATGAACAAGTCATGAAATATGGCTTGATCTTTATGCAACCCCGTTGGCTCTTTTTGCATTAAACATTGATGGTAGCGTGATACGCAAGGAGCATTGTGCTGGGTTCGACGGGATCATTCGTGATCATGAAAGGAAGTTTTATTGCTGGCTTCAATGGTAGTTGTGGTGCTACAGATATCTTGCATGCTGAAATCCTGGCTCTTTATCATGGGATTCACAGTTGTAATTGGAATAATTTAGAGATACCAGAGGGTGATTTGTTTTTTTTTTTTAAATAGCTGGTGCCACCTCTTAATCTCCCCAACATGGTCAATCATGATTATCCTCATGACCTTTTTTTTTACCATTAAGATAAAAAAACTAATTAACAAATTAATATTTTTCGATAGAAAAAAGAAATCATGGCCAGATCGTGAAATTTCAGTATCCAACACACGTTGCGAGAGGAAAATATGTGTGCAGAGATCTTTTGACTAAGCTTGGTACTTCTACTGAAGCTGAGTTTCTACCCTCCTCCTGTCCTGACATAGAATCTCTAGTGCAGCTGAAGGATGCTATAGGGTTCTTGATCCTTCAGATTCAGTCTTTGTTTCTTGTTTGTTCTTTTTCTTGGATTTATCTCTCATTAAAAAAATATCAATGAAAAATATGATGGATTAACTGGTTTTCCTTTTTCTGGTATCGGAGAAAAGATAATGATTTTCATTGGTCTCATTATTCAGTATTTGGATTTGTACATTTTTTATTGGTTATTATCTATTCATTCATTATATTAGTAAATTTTAGTTTTTTTTAAATAACAATATTTGATGCAAAAATAAAATAAAATGATTAGAACTAAAGGTATTAATTAATAATTATTATTTCATTTATCATTTATAATTATTTGTAGTGTACATGTATTATAATGTTTTAATATTTATTAATATGTAATTTTCGCTAATACCATATACAATACACGTCTTCTATAATAATAAAAAATTGTATAGAAGATTTCATTACATTCATGAATTATATGTAAAAAAGATGGTATGACAATTAATCAATTAAAATTGTTAATTATATAAAACATAATAGTACAATATATTTTTTATATAATTGTTGAAATTTTTAATATACAATTATCATTATTCTTCAAATAATAGTATTTGAAACTGTGCAGTTAATTAAAAAAAAAAAACACAATGAGTGGGGTTTGGAAATTAAATTTAAAATATAAACTAAAAGGTGGAGGGTATTGTATTAGAGACTTGTTCATTGTCTTATAATTTCTCTGTCTCAAAGCTGCTGCGCTTTGGTTGGCACATGGCAAGGGGAGTTGATAAATAGATTATGCCTAAGGTTGATGCTCAAGTGCCAGACTGGGTGCAACAACATACGTGGATTCATGGGATTCAAATTCCCATCACGCTGTGGGTTATTTGGAGGGCTAGGAATAAAAGCATTTTGAGGAGGAGATGGGGACAACTACTCAGTGACATGCGCAAGTGTAGTCTCTTGTGCATTATACTAAAAGTTGTGTGTTGGGGAACATGTTAATTTGCATGAGCAAAGCAGATGGATTTGCTGGGTGAGACCTCCTTTAAGGGCGGTGACATTGAAGGTAAATGGTAGCATGATGGGTAGCCCTCCTAGGGCAGGGTTTGGAGGACTTTGTAGGGTTCACCATGGAAGCTTTCTTGTGGGCTTATATGGTCATGTTGGAGGGCAAGAGATCTTATATGCTGAGATTTAAGCATTGTTGTGCTTGCACAGGTTTAAATTACAGTTTGCAACCACAATGCAATGCAATGATTTTTCGACTCACCACAATACGATCGCAACTGCAATTTAAAACCATGGTTGCGTTGTTTGAATATTTACTGGGACTCACCATAATACAACCGCAACCGCAACCACAATTTTTCGACTCACCCTCATTCATTTGAGTAATAATATGCCTTTGTGTTATAACATGCATAGCAATGAGATTGGGCTTATCAAGAAGTTGATGCCTTTGTGTGCGGTGCAGCACACTCTAGCTCCATGAGGGAAATCAGTGCGCAGACGTGTTAGCAAAACTGGGAGCTAATTCTTTGAGTCCTCTTGATGCTTTGCATGATCCCCCAGTTGCAGGCAGATGCACTGAGGGTTGTCTTCCCAAGGCTGTAATTCACTTTTAGTTTGTGCTTCCCCCTTTAACAATTAGAATTCCTATCTATGTGTTTGCATGATTGATTTTTTTTTTCTTTTCTGGAATCTGCTTTTGAGTGGATATGTCCGGTTTCAGGTATTTTTGAAAGAATACTATATCAAAGTACATATAGCATGAGTGAAATGTTGTCAAAATGTTAAACAACTAAGAAGCAAAGTGATTTAGACCTCAAATTTGCAAACGAAAGATTCGAAAGAATTGTAAGTTTTGAAGAGGCCATATGCAGCATTACCAGCAGTAATTGTTATCAGGTTTTGTTTATTTGATTTTGGTAATAAAGATAGCTACCAGGATAGGCAGGATTTTATTACAAAATATTTATCTTTTGAAGTTTTATTTATTTTTATATAAATAATTTAATTATATAAAATAATTACGCATCCACTTTCTTGTTTATTATTATTATAATAATTTTAAAACGAAACTTTTTCCTTATAGTCAGTCTCTTCTCACCTAACTAAAGATTTATTGAAGTTTTTTTTATCTATTTGTTAATAGTTTTTTTTTTTTTACTTCACTGTCATAATAGTTTAAAAACCTTTTAAAGTTTTATTTTACTGAAAAATTTCTTATTGTAAAACTTTTACTTAATTATTCATTCATTGATCATTGTTATATATTTTACTTTTATGTAATTTAGTAAAAAAAATGCGAAATTTCCTCACAGTTACCCCATTATTTCCCATTTACTCTATTAATTCCATTTTCAAACTATTTTTACGTAGTAATTATAAAATATAGCATATTCTTAAATTATTATATACTCCAATAATAGTTTTTAGTAATTATAAAAAATTATTTGTAGTTATTAAAATGGACTATGATTGGGAGAAACATATCTAATTTTTCTTTTTTCTTTTTCTTAAATATATGTCATAAAATTTTAAAATATGTCGAAGAATCTGATGATAAAAACTGTGAGAAACATATCTAATCTTTCTTCTCTTTCTTAACCCAAATGGACAAAAAATGTTATGTGTATTTAAATCAGGATTTATTGCACTAAATTTGTTAAGAAATTGTTTTTAGCTCCTGCATCTTTCGCCTGATTTATTTCCAATTTTATTACAGCAATTATTAAAAGATTAAAAACATTTGTCTCTGAAATAAAATATATTCATTTATCGAAGGGTTAAACCCTAGAAACATTGGGACATATATATATATGCACTGTTCACGAAGGTCCATGTCTTGATAGGTACAGAATTTGGATTCAGAGTGTTTAGGCGCTTCGCTGAAAGCCACAGAAACATGCGACCAGAGAAGAAACCATGGTCGTCACTCCTCTGTAACGAAATCATTGAGGAAATCTTGTCTTATCTTCCCATGAAACCTTTGATCTGATTCAAGTGTGTGCGCAAGGAATGGAACTCCTTGATGTCAGAACCCTATTTTATCAAATTGCACCTTTGCAAATCTGCTGCGAAGGACGATTTGGAACACCTTCAATTGATAAAAAATGTCTGCCTCGAATCCATCCCTGAAATCCACATGGAATCGTGTGATGTAAGTTCGTTATTCCATTTCCTACAAATTCAAACGTCCTTGTTCAATTTCGCAAACATGCCAGGTTACCATCTGGTCGGTTCATGTAATGGGTTGCACTGTGGGGTTAGCGAAATACCAGAAGGATACCATGTTTGTTTCTGGAACAAGGCGACAAGGGTGATATCCAGAGAATCGTCAGCGCTGTCTTTTTCCCCGGGCATCGGTCGTAGAACAATGTTTGGGTTTGGCAATGATCCGTCAAGTGACAAATACAAGGTTGTAGCAATTGCGTTGACTATGCTCTCACTTGATGTATCTGAAAAGACTGAGATGAAAGTTTTTGGCGTGGGTGACAATAGTTGGAGAAACCTTAAAGGTTTTCCTGTTCTTTGGACTTTACCTGAAGTTGGTGGAGTGTATCTGAGTGGAACCATTAATTGGGTTGTTATTAAGGGAAAAGAAACCATTCATTCTGAAATCGTAATTATTTCTGTTGACCTGGAGAAGGAGACTTGCAGATCACTGTTTCTTCCGGACGATTTTTGCTTTTTTGATACAAATATTGGAGTTTTTAGAGACTCGCTGTGTGTTTGGCAAGATAGCAACACTCATCTTTGCTTGTGGCAGATGAGGAAGTTTGGAGATGACAAGTCTTGGATTCAATTAATAAATTTTAGTTATTTACATCTTAATATTTGTCCTTATGAAGAAAAATCAATGATTTTACCATTGTGCATGTCTAACAATGGAGACTTCTTCATGCTGAAATTCACTAGAAATGCTGATGATGAATACCAAACAATTCTGTATAACCAGAGGGATTGTAAGTCTCAAGTTTCTGTCGCTCCCTCAGGTAGTTTCAGAACTTTGTTGTGGCGCAACCACAAGCTTTTTACCAAAAGTTTGGTCATACCTTATTGAAATTCTACAGATGTGAGTTCTTGATTACCCTATTTAATTGGCATCATCTAATTTCTGTCTTTTCAATTATATAATGATAATCTCGAACGCTTTGTCAGATGTTTAATTCTTTGTCACTTAATTATGTGAGATCTAATCTATATCATGTAGATTCCTCTTCAAATACTCTTTGCTCTGTCTGTAAAGGGACTTGGTAGCTTTGCTCCATTGATGTTTTTCTGCTGCTTTACTTTGCATTTTCTTTTGCTAAGGGAGATCAATTATCCTTCATATTCCTCATCTCCTTGTACTTTTCTTTCCATCATGATGAATTTTGTTACCCCTCTGAAATCTGATATGAAGAGGAATGGAAAGAAGGAAATTAATATAGAACTGAAAATGCAGCACTAAATGCGGAAAGAATTGATAAGCATTCTAATTCATTGTCTCCTTCCAGTTTGTAATTTATAATGGAAATTAATACTAGCCAATTTCAAAGTTCAGTGTCTGTGTGTGTGTGTGTGTATAATTTTGAGGACAACCTCATTAGTATTTGATAGATGTAAATCTTGGTTGAAAACTGAAAGCTTCCTTGTTCTCTAATATAATATGGGGATGACCGAGCAATTGCCAACAATTCTGAATTGTGATTTCATTGAGGTAAACTGAAATTGGGGGTAATGATACCTATGCTGTTTTAGATTTAGTCTCTGTTTGGATTGGTGGAAGAGGTTGGGATGGAATATAATGTTATTATGTTTCATTATTTGGATTTGATAAAATGAGGATTAAATATAATGGAAACTAGTGAAACCTATCCCAATTTGGGGGGATGAGAGGAGCTAAAGGTCTAACTTTGTATAAATTATGAAGTTATGGTTCTATTCTTACCCTCTGATTATCAATGAATGAATTGTTTCAGCAGCACATTTCTTCTATGCTCTTTACTGCTACGTTTTTTACACTTCTCACCTTGCCTGCACCATGCTGTAGTTGTCTTTTCTCTATTATTTCAATCACACAAATCAGGTAATTAAAATAAAAAATGAATATTAGACTATTAGTCCATGACTCCATGACCCTTTAGTTCTTTATATTTTGATATTTTGTTAAAATTATTTTCCTTTTCAATATAAATAAAATATTGGTATTTTTAAAGTAAAGGTAATATGGGAATAAAAAAAGTTATCACTTATTTCATCCGATCACTTTCCAAACAGTTGATCAAGAACTTTCTTCCATTCCATTATAAAATATCTAAACAATGAAATAGAACTTTTATTCTATTATGTTTTGTTTCTCTCCAATTTGTTCCATTTCATTTCCTTCCACCAATTCAAATAAAACCTTAGAGACTCTTTCTACTGTAAAAACTAGTTGAATGTTGCTTAGTTGTGGGATAAAGTGTGTTTGGTTTGTAGATGGCACAACTTTCAAGACACCTCAATGGAAAAGCTTGTGTGTTGTTGCTTTGGGTCAAACCTCAGTTTGAGCATTTGAAACATGAAAACAAACACACCTATAGAAGTCAATAATGTTTAGATGGGATATGGAGTTTTGAACTTATAATGTTTTATGTTGTTTTGAAGTAGACATTGGAGAACTTTACTTTTATGCTTTTCCTTTTCTTAGTTGTTCACAATATTTTCTTCAGCGCTTATCCTATGGTGTTTTTATGTATTTAACAGAGGGATCATGCCAAAAAGAGATTGGATAGTCATCACTTTGAACCTAATGGAAGTAGCGGTAAACTGCCCTGTTATCTGATAATATATTTAGAAAACTTTTCTGTAGTCAGTATTATATTTTTTTCATGCTTGATGTTTTTAACTGTCGTGTTTTGAAGGTTTGTATGGCCAGCATAGTGTGAAGAAGCTGAAGCCAACAAAACAATCCCTTGATAATTTTGACAATGTTGCTCCAATAGCTAATTCTATTCCCTCCCCTGCTGCTTCGCAAATGAGTAACATGTCCAGTCCAAGTAAATTTATTAGAATCATTAGTGGTGGACGAGATAGGGGGAGGAAAGCCAAAGCACTTAAGGTAATTTTGCTGGGAACTTAGATGGTTGTGTGGTAGCAAAGTGTCTGTTGTCACCGTACTGATCTTTTTATTTGCATTTTTGGTTTAATAATTCTTGTAGGTTTCTGTGGGACAGCCTGGTTCTGGAAGTCCTTGGTCACTATTTGAAGAGCAGGTTGTTTGTTGTTCGATAGTTATCTCAACTTAACTCTTGTCATGTTTTGGAGTAAATATTTGAACTTAGTGACTTGCATAAAGTTGTTATCTATTATCCAATGTTGCAGGCTCTTGTTGTCCTGGTGCATGATATGGGTCCAAACTGGGAGCTTGTTAGTGATGCTATCAACAGTACTAGAGAAGGGTTTAGGTCGTATGACTTGACCCGTATGACATGACCCATAGGCCCACAACGTTTAAAAACCCTTGGAAAAAAGAAAGGTTGAGTTTGGACCATGATCTGACCAGACCCAAAGCCCAAAATGTTTGAAAAACCCTTATAAAAGTATTGTATTCTCGAGATATAAAATTGTGACCAATTACTAAACTAAACACTGCACCCCAACAATACTGAGGTACTCTTCCAGTGACCCTGCAACAACCATCACTGGCAGCTGTGATCATCTCTGGTGGCGATGACCGTCTCCAACAAACTTGTCTCCTTTATTTCACTCTTTTTAGTTTTTGTCTATATTTTTTTTTTTTGTCCACCATTGCTTCTGCCATAGGTCCACCATATGTATATGGCAGATTTTTGGCTTACAGCCATAAGCTGTCATCCACTATTGATAACCTTGGTGTTTTTAAGAATTATGTTAATGACTTTATGTGATGAGATTTTGAGACTTTGATAATTGTTATGACATTGTTTTTTTTTTAGATTTATGATATTTACTTGAATTTTAGTTTATTATTATACTTTTTTTTTTAGATTTGTGATTTGGAAAATTGGCCTTCCGATTCTTGATTTGTATCCCGATTCAATTACCATGCTTCTGCCATAGGCCATCATGCCATCTGCCGTATGTGTATTGCGGATTTGTGGATTTTTAGCTCACCGCCATAGGCTGTTATTTGCTATTGATAAATCTTGATTGGGAAACTCAGCAGTTGTAGAAGGGGAAATCCTTGGAAGGAGTATTCTCCCTTTTCTGTTTTCCACTCAGTCAATCATGACAGAACTGTTCTTTCTTTTCTCCTTTATTTCTCAGCTATCTTTCTCATGGATCTGTAATTGAAGGAATACAATTTTGCAATATTTCCAGTGTATCTTTCGGAAACCAAAAGAGTGCAAGGAGCGTCACAAAATTTTAATGGATAGAACTTCTGGGGATGGTGCAGATAGCGCGAAAGACCCAGGGTCTTCTCAATCTTATCTGTCTACACTACCTGGAATTCCAAAGGCATGAATACTTTTATTATTTGGTTTAATTACTCATTTGGTCCCTATAGTTTCAAAAACTTTCCCTTTTTGTCCCTACACACATTTTTTAATCTTTTTTATTTCCTACACATATCCTTTTGATCCCTTTAAGTCCTGTTTGGACTAACAGAGATTAAAAATGGTATGTGTAGGGACTAAAAGGGGATGCTTTGAAGCATTGGGACTAAAAGGGAAAGTTTTTGTAACTATAGAGAGACCAAATGATTAATTAAACCTTATTATTTCTTAATTTTTATTATGCGTTCACACATACATATTAGTAGATCCTCATTGTTTGATTGGTTTTACATTTTTGTATCTTTAGCAGGGTAGTGCCCGACAGTTGTTTCAACGTTTGCAAGGACCAATGGAGGAGGATACTCTGAAGTCTCATTTTGATAAAATTATCAAGATTGGGTAGAAGCAACGTTACCACAGGAATCAGGTTTTAATCAAAATCTTATATTAGGTGGATTCTAATATACAATTGCAGTGACATTTAAAAATGGTATTTATTATATGTCAATCACTTTTATGACGAGTTAAATATGATGATGAGTTAATTCAAATATCCGACAAACTTAATTTATATACAGTTGAAACTTGAATTTAGTGATGCTTGTAGTTGTATGAATGCCATTTTAAGATTAGATCTGCTTGTATTACAATGGCCTGATTGTATTACATTGTGCGTGAAAGAGTGTATTGGTAAAAACCCAAGTCCCACATCGGCTAGAGATAAGACCAAGATAAAATATATAAGTGGGGGGCAACCCTCAGTCAATGACTTTTAGTTAGGCCCATAACCCACATTCTAAGACTAAAGAACAGAACAAAGAAGAGAGAACTCTCCTCCAAGGGTTTTCCCTTCACACGATTTCTCTTTTCACCAAAAACTAGTTGTCAACTTACAAATGTTGACAGACCTGAATGAATTCCCTCTCATTCAGTCGTATTTATTTGTCACTTACTCTAACTAGTATTCTTAACTTTTGGAATTTTGGCTTAAGACCTAACTCAACTCCCACAAAATCAGCTTGTAAGGTGAGGATTGTCCAAGGTTTATGAGCTCTATTTAAGCCATATCTCTAGTTGATGCGGGACTGAAGCACCACCCTTAGGGCTACAGTTAAGGCAACCCCCAAAGAAGCTGCAACTAAGGCAGGTTGGGGATAACTGTAATTAAGGTGGCTTTCCAACCAGTGTTTTCAAATAGAGCGCATCATGATGCTATAAAGCTATCACGCTGCGGTTTTCAGGGAAAACACAATTGCGATGGTGTCGTGTTGCATAAGCCGCAAAAAAAGGCAATCGTGGCTGCTTTGCTCCTCTCGGCTGTCATGCGTGTTGCGGATCTTGCGAAGGGGAGAAGTTTCTCCGTCCACAATCGTGGAGGCAGTTTCAAATTAGGGTTATGAAGGAGATGTTTGGTTTGGGCTTGCGGGTCAAATGGAAATTGGGCTCACTGCTTTGTTAAACTGAGTAGGTTGGGCTCACGTGCCTTTTTAAAACATAATATAAGGATTCAGATTTGCTTTTGTTTTATTCATACTACTACTAAAACTCAAGTGCCTTAACTTGGGCTCAAGTTCCTTTTGAGTTTTTATTTCTATTGCATTAAATCCTTCCTTCCTCCCAAAACTTCTCTACGTTAACCCTTCCTCCCAAAACTAAGAATCGCCAAGCCTTCATCTCAAATCCAGTCTCCAGTCTTCCCAGAACATTTCTTCACTCCTCAATAGCTTGTGCAGCCTGTGTTTCAACTCTGAAACCTTGCAAGAATATAAAAGATTGTATTTTGTTGGTTTTGAGGAGGAAATTATAAAAAACAAAGGAGAGAAGAGAGACAATACGTATGCAGAGGAAATAGAATTATTCTATTCTAATTCAAATTGTTCTCAGCAGCGATACAATAAATAGTAAAAGATAAACTAATTAGATAACAAGATATTAGCAAAACAGAATATTAAAACTAACTTGCTCCTTAAAGATAAGAGGAACCACTTATTAACTAGGCTAATCCATTAAAACTGACTTATTCCTAAAATATAGGAAATCAACTTATTTACTAAATCCTATTTTAAAAACTGAAAAATAAAATATTATGCAGTTACAAAAGTATATCTCCAACACTCCTCCTTGCTTTTGGAACTGCAAACTCCAATTCTTTGAGTTCAAGTTTGTTGATAGGTAGTGACTTTGTAAACATGTCAGCCAGTTGATCTTTAGACTTACAATAAATTAAGTTCACTTCACCACTTTGTTGCATCTTTATCAAATAATAGAACTTGTTGTTGAAATGTTTAGTCTTCCCATGACACACGAGATTGTTTGCAATAGCAATGACTACTTGATTGTCAATAAAAATTCCAGTTTTGTTCTTTTGAGCAAATAGAATGTTTGGCCTTGTTGTATTTTTAATTCAAATATTAATTAAAAGTATTTTTAAAAAAAATTTAAATACAAGCTTTTCAAATGGGTAAAAGGCTCACATTCACTTTCTTCTACATCATATTCAAACTTGTCCAAATAAATAATAAAGTCATCTCGACTCAAAGTAGGTCATCTAAGTTTCATACAATTAATATAGAACCTATATCCTAATGTCACATCCTATCAGAGCGTGGTGTTCCTGTGTCCTCTAGCATGAGGTTCTTCATAGTCATCCACATATTCATCTGCTCCCCCGAACACAAAGTTCAATATCATCACAGGATCCAAACACAAATAGCAAACCGGGAGTGAGTTATCACATTTCTAACTACTAAAGAGAAACAACACAACATATAGTAGCCAAATACAATTTACTTAGCATATCTCACATTATTTCATCACTTTGCCATTCATCAATCACACTTTTCATCCATCAATCACACCTTTCAATCATCAATCACAATACACAGGAATCACACACTCCGATCAAGACATAATAACACATCAATTTCATAATAAACAATTAGCAAGTGTATGCAACAGTTATGCTAAGACTCAAGCTTATATGCAATGTGGTACCATGTCAGTGAAAAACCTCGTCGGGCGCCTAGGAGTACTTGACAAGACAAATCACACAATAGTAAGTCAAGTCACTCTTACTAGGTAATATCATAGGGAGACTAGTCAGGGTCATAGTGTTTTGCGAGAATGCTCCAACCATATGGGATCAACATAGGCTTAAAGGAGCACTCAAACCGTGTGACCCCCAAGGCCTACACTCCGAAGAGTCCGTCAGAGCCTCTCCCTCCTGATTCAGGTCCAACCCAGAAAATATTTTAGCACACAGACTCTATCTATGAACTGTACAAAACACATGACTCCTCAATTGTTCTCAAAATAATTTTAACTCGTCGCCCTTTAAGGGTCTTATCATTAACTCGTCGCCCTTAAAGGGACTTAACATTAACTCGTCGCCCTAAAAGGGACTTAACATCAACTCGTCGCCCTAAAAGGGACTTAACATCAACTCGTCGCCCTAAAAGGGACTTAGCATTAATTCGTCGCCCTTGAAGGGACTTATGATCGTGTGATTGTACAATTCATAGTTCACAACTCAATGCACATATATATATCTCAATCATATACATACTCAATTTATCACATACACTTAATCTCAATCACAATGGTATAATCTCAATTTAACATGTTATCACACCTCATGAATCATATACACTTTACCTATGAACTATGCAATACACACATCTACTCAATTGTTTTCAAAATCATTTTAACTCGTCGGGTTCCCAGAGTGGATCCCATCACAATACTCGTCGCCCTTAAAGGGTCTCATAATTGTGTGATTGCACAGTTCATAATTCACAACTCAATACACACATCTCATCTCAATACACATGTATTTCATTATCCGTCACATGTTCAATTTTTCACATACTCACAGTTTGAATCATCATTTCATAACCTCAACGTAACAATTTATACAAAAGATTTTATCACAACATGGAATGTAAAACCTCAAAAATTGTTCCTCACAATTGTATCAAAATCAATTAATCAAAATCATGGGTTAACACAAAGACATCAAGATCACTCAAGTTTATCAATCAATTCTCATCAGGACATCAACTGGTACATAGAACACAATAATATTGTATTCATAATCATAAAGAAAAATTATAATTCAATAAACATCCCAAAATAAACCCAAATTTAGTTCTCTAAAGATCCCTACACATGTTCATTCTAACCCCCAATTGCGATAAACTCATCCCTTACCTCTGAGCGGACTCATGTGTCTTCAGCTAGCGATAGTAACATTTCTAGCGGTTCCTTGAGATTCCTTCACTAATTCCTCTGACTGCTCCGATAGAATTCCCAAACGTCAGAGAGACGGAGAAGAGATTGAAACCTCCACTTGTACTGTCTTCATGCGATTCCTTTTTCTCCCTCCACGAATATTAACTCGAAAGTCCCAACGGTGGAAGTGTGCGCAATTGACTTTCGAACAACATATCCAAATTTCATGTAAATCCAACGGTTAACGAATTCGGGATCATAGTTTTACCGAGACATTTTTGGGTTTCTGTAGGAAAATAAAAGGCTACAATGCGAAGGGTTTTCCTCTCAGCTCAGACATAATATCGAAATTCCCAACGGTGAGAATGCTCATAATTGGGTTGCGAACGTGGTGTTCAAATTTCACAATGATCCAACGGTGAATGAGCCCGAGATCGTTGTTTTTCTAAGACAGGTTTGGTGGGCTACAGGAAAAAGAAAGGGTTTTGAGAGGAGAATAGGAAAAACGAAAATGAGGCCAAAAAGAGGCATCTGACTTAACATAACTATTTATACCTATATATTTATTTATTTATTTATTTTATAAAAACAAACTCTATTTTATTTTCTATCAAACAAATAAATGAAATACCCTTTTTATTTTCTCTCAAATCATTATTTTAATTAATAATTATATCTTCTTATTTATTTATTTATAAAATCTCATCATTTTTCCAAAACTTTATTTATTTATAAATAACAATCCATTTTTAATCTAGATTACAAAAATTGAGATGTTACAAAGCACATTCGACAACACAATCTTGCCTCATCAACCTTCGCTGCTCTTGAGCTTGTAGGGCATGTAGCACTTCTGTCAATGTGATTTTTGACAGATCCTTTGTGTTCTCCAATGAAGCTATATATGCTTCATACCTCTCCGGCACCGTTACCAAAATTTTCTCTACAATTCTCGAATCAGCAAAATCACTTCCCAACAACTTTATCTTGTTAGCAATACCCAATAATTTGTTTGAGTATTCTTTGATTGTCTCTGACTCTTGCATCCTTTGAAGCTCAAATTCCCTCCTTAAATTCAGCACTTGCATGCTTCGTATTCTATCATCTCCAGCGTATTCCTCTTTCAGATAATCCCAAATTGCTTTGGGTGATTTAAGAGTCATGATTCTGATGAATATCATTTGTGAAACACCAGTGAACAAACATGACCTCGCCTTTGCCTTCTTCATCTTTCTTTCCTTGTGATTTTTAATTTGGGTCATGGTGGGATTTTCAGGCAGCGGATATATTTCATAATCCTCTTCCACAACATCCCACAAATCCAAAGACTCCATGTAGGATTGCATTTTCACTTCCCAAAGATCATAATTCTCTCCATCAAAGATTGGAAGAGTTATGTGGGTAAAACTTGCTTCACCTTCCATGATACAGGATCCCGTAAGAATAAGGCTCTCGATACCAATTGTTGGTTTTGAGGAGGAAAGTATAAAAAACAGAGGAGAGAAGAGAGACAATACGTATGCAAAGGAAATAGAATTATTCTATTCTAATTCAAATTGTTCTCAGCAGCGATACAATAAATAGTAAAAGATAAACTAATTAGATAACAAGATATTAGCAAAACAGAATATTAAAACTAACTTGCTCCTTAAAGATAAGGGGAACCACTTATTGACTAGACTAATCCATTAAAACTGACTTATTCCTAAAATATAGGAAATCAACTTATATACTAAATCGTATTTTAAAAATTGAAAAATAAAATATTATGCAGTTAAAAAAGTATATCTCCAACATATTTCTTGATTGATGGGAAAAGAACAGAACAAAGTCCTCCAAAGGTTTCTCCCTCACGAAGGATTTTTCCTTCACAGCAAACAAATGTTCAATTTACGAATGGTAACTGGCAGATCTGAATGAATTTCCTTACCTTAAGTCTTCCTATTTTTTTGTCACTAACTAACTCTAAAACTAATATTCTAATTATCCTTAATTAACTCCCCCTTCCTGCGGTCCTAATGGTAACCTTTTTAGAATTGGACTTTTCTGTATCTATTGGTTTATTTCCTGGTTGATTTCTAGAGTGCAGTTACCTCTGGAGAAGTCGGACATTTAATCATAATTTTTGTCATTTTTTTAATTCTGATTTTAATGTGATTATGCAGCAAACAGCATAACTTTTTTATATCCTGTTGGCACTTTTCCTGCTGATTTTGTATGGTAATATCTTACCGATATGGGACATACACTGCTGGTTGGTTTAATTATTTTTGAAGAATATTATTGATGTGTATCTATGAGCAGGGTGGTAGCTGTAAGAATTTTAAAACCTTTTAATAACAGCTGATTTGAAATTCTTTTGTTTAAATGCAGAATGATAACCAACCATTAGTACCTGTCCATAATTCACACGGGATTGCTCTTTCCCAAATCTGCCCGAACAACTTGAATGGAAATGTTTTGACATAAGTTCTATTTGATTTGATTTGATTTTTTTGTTGGGTGGTGGTGGTGGTTAGCATTGAAGTTTTAAAGTTATGAATACTATTGTATTATTGTCTATGCCACAACTAGGGTTACCTTGAATTTTTCACATTCTGGTTGTACATTATTGTTTTGTTTGGCACAATCACAAGTATCTTAACCATTTTTGAGTTCTGGTGAAGGCCACTTGATCTTTGTGATACAAATCAAACAAGCCCAGATGTCCTGTCTCTTGGGTATCAAGGCTCTCTTGCTGGTGGTTTACCAATGTCAAATCATAGTTCTGTTTCATCT
Source organism: Glycine max (assembly GCF_000004515.6). Lineage (NCBI taxonomy): Eukaryota > Viridiplantae > Streptophyta > Magnoliopsida > Fabales > Fabaceae > Glycine > Glycine max. Next base: position 39,053,921 of record NC_038254.2, on the reverse strand, counting down.
GTGCATCCTTCAGCTGGGCTAAATTCATCACTTCCATCATCTTCTGGTATTGGTCTTAGCAATAACTTAACATCATCTGGTCCATTGGCAGCCCCTGCCAGGTTAGCACATTTTATAACTGGAGATTCTTGCCATGCAATTATTAAATACACATAATTAGTTATTCAATGCTAGGGACTGCATGTGTTTTCAGGGATAGTAGATATGGAGTTTCACGAACTCCACCTTTATCAGTTGACGAACAGAAGAGAATACAACAATATAATCAGATGATATCTAGCAGAAACATGCCGCAATCTACCATGTCTGTTCCTGGATCTCTTTCAGGAAGTGATCTTGGTGGTGTGCGAATGTTGCCTGGTGGAAATGGTATGGGCATGTTGGGGTGGGATTAACAGAAGCATTAGACCAGGGTTTCAGAGAGTGCCATCATCATCTATGCTTAGTTCTGGAGGCATGCCTTCTTCTAGTATGGTGGGGATTCCAAGCCCTGTAAATATGCATGCTGGAGTTGGTGCTGGACAAGGAAACTCAATGCTGAGACCTCGGGAGACTGTACATATGATGTTGGACATTTTAGTGTAATTGATCTCTTTATTGTGTTAAAATAAGAGTGCACGCTTGTTTTAATGTAATAACGAGATGTTCGGTTTAGGCAAAGGTTGGAAGTTACATGGAAGTTATTAAAACTTCCATCAACGGTTGGAAGTTACATGGAAGTTACTAAAACTTCCATCAACGGCAATTTTTAAAAATAAATAACTTCCATCAACCGCCAATAACCACCTGTTCTTTGATTATAAATAATCATCCTGGTTCAGAAAGCATAACATGTGAAAAACTCACAAGACCAAAACAAAACTCTTGAATTATAATCTTCTGATTTTATCCGATTGAACAATTTTGGTTGAACCCCGAAATTTGATTCAATCTGAAAGTGTTTATACACGACTTCAGATTTATCCAAGTATTATCTCGATTTTCAAATTAACCAACAAAAGATTGAATCAAATCTTTCGAGATGACGAACGATAGTTCGAAGATGACAAGCAAGTTTGCGAAGTTGGACAAGTTTGAAGGGCAGGATTTCAGAAGATGGCAGAAGAAGATGCACTTTCTCTTGACAACATTGAATGTGGTGTATGTGCTGAGTACACCGATGCCGGTGTATATGGAAGGCGAAACTCTGGATCAAACAAGGAAGCGTTCGAAATGGGAGAACGACGATTACATTTGTCGTGGACACATTCTGAACGGTATGTCTGACTCTCTCTTTGATATTTATCAAAATGTTGAGTCTGCTAAGGAATTATGGGACTCTCTTGAATCCAAGTATATGGCAGAAGATGCCTCAAGTAACAAATTCTTAGTTAGTAATTTCTTTAATTACAAAATGATTGATTCGAGGCCTGTTATGGAGCAATATAATGAACTGCTGCGGATTTTGGGTCAGTTTACTCAACATGATTTGAAAATGGATGAATCCATTGCAGTTTCATCTATAATTGATAAACTGCCTTCTTCTTGGAAAGACTTCAAGCATACCTTGAAACATATGAAGGAAGAGTTGACTCTGGTTCAACTCGGCAGTCATTTCATGATTGAGGAGTCGCTGAGGGCTCAGGAAATTGACAAAGTCAATGATAAAACCGTAGCAGGTTCCTTTTCCGTTAATATGGTAGAGGAAAGTGGAACAGTTAAGCAAAATTACAATGCTAAAGGTAACAAACGAAAATTTCAAGGAAATAAGAACAAAGGTCCAAACAAACAGACAAAATTATCATGTTGGAAGTGTGGGAAACCTGGTCATTTAAAGATGGATTGCCGGGTGTTCAAAGGAAAGAACAAGGCTGGTCCAAGTGGGTCTAATGATCCTGAAAAGCAACAAGGTCAGATTGTAGTGAATAATTTTAATTCGAATACGAATTCGAATTATGTATCACTAATATCTGATGCATTCTATGTGCAGGATGATGACGTTGCTTGGTGGTTTGATTCGGGAGCAACAAGCCATGTGTGCAAAGATCGTCGTTGGTTCAAGGAATTTAGACCAATCGATGATGGCTCTATTGTGAAGATGGGCAATGTTGCAACTGAACCAATCCTAGGATTAGGTTGTGTTAATTTAGTTTTTACTTCCGGAAAAAGTTTGTATTTGGATAATGTCTTATTTGTACCTGGTATTCGTAAGAACTTATTGTCTGGTATGGTTTTAAATAATTGTGGTTTCAAGCAAGTACTTGAAAGTGACAAGTACATCTTGTCAAGACATGGTTCGTTTGTTGGATTTGGTTATCGTTGTAATGGAATGTTTAAATTAAACATTGATGTTCCTTTTGTTCATGAATCTGTTTGTATGGCCTCGTGTAGTTCTATAACTAATATGACAAAATCAGAAATTTGGCATCCTAGATTAGGACATGTTCATTACAAAAGATTAAAAGATATGTCAAAAACAAGTATGATTCCTCCTTTTGATATGAACATTGAAAAATGCAAAACTTGCATGTTGACCAAGATCACTAGGAAACCTTTTAAGGATGTTAAAAGTGAGACTAAAGTCTTAGACCTTATTCATAGTGATTTGTGTGATTTGCATGCTACTCCATCATTAGGTCATAAAAAATATCTTGTTACTTTTATTGATGATGCATCAAGGTATTGTTATGTATATTTATTAAATACAAAAGATGAAGCTCTTGATAAATTTAAAATTTATAAGAAAGAGGTAGAACTTCATCAAAATGGGCTAATCAAAACTCTTCGTACGGATAGGGGAGGTGAGTATTATGATCCGGTTTATTTTCAATCTACTGGAATAATACATCAAACTACAGCTCCCTATACACCACAACAAAATGGTGTAGCCGAAAGGAAGAATAGAACCTTGAAAGAAATGGTGAATTCCATGTTATCCTATTCGGGTTTAAGTGAAGGATTTTGGGGTGAGGCTATGTTGACAGCCTGTTACTTGTTGAACCGAATTCCTAACAAAAGGAATAAGGTTACCCCATATGAACTTTGGCACAAAAAGACACCAAATTTGAGTTATCTCAAAATTTGGGGATGTAGGGCTGTAGTCAGGCTTACAGAACCTAAAAGGAAAACCATAGGTGAAAGAGGTATAGATTGCATATTTATTGGATATGCTGAACATTCTAAAGCATATAGATTCTATGTGCTAGAATCTAATGATTATGTTGCTGTGAACTCGGTTATAGAGTCACGAGATGCTATCTTTGATGAACAAAGGTTTACATCTATACCTAGGCCAAAGGACATGAATTCCATGTCGAAAGTCTCAGTTAATATTGAGGATATACCTTCAACTAGTACTGAAACTAGAAAGAGTACGAGAGTAAGAAAGGCTAAGTCATTTGGTGATGACTTTCAACTCTATTTGGTTGAAGGGTCAAGGAATGATATTGAATTTCAATATCAATATTGCCTTAATGTTGAGGAAGACCCAAAGACTTTTAGTGAAGCAATGGCTTCAAGGGATGCTGTATTCTGGAAAGAAGCAATCCAAAGTGAGATGGATTCCATCATGCAAAATAATACCTGGAAATTGGTTGACTTACCTCCTGGATGTAAGCCATTAGGATGTAAGATGATCTTTAGGAGAAAGATGAAAGTGGATGGTACTGTTGACAAGTACAAAGCCAGATTGGTTATCCAAGGCTTTAGGCAAAAGGAGGGTATTGATTTTTTCGATACATATGCTCCTGTTGCTAGGATATCCACTATTAGACTGTTGTTAGCACTTGCTGCTATCCACAATCTGATGATTCACCAAATGGATGTGAAAACTGCATTCTTAAATGGTGAATTGGATGAAGAGATATACATGAAACAACCTGAAGGGTTTGTTATGCCAGGAAATGAAAATAAGGTGTGTAAACTGATGAAATCTCTTTATGGCTTGAAACAAGCGCCTAAGCAATGGCATCAAAAATTTGATGAGGTTGTGTTGTCTAGTGGTTTTGTTATAAACCAAGCAGATAAATGTCTATACAGCAAGTTTGATACTCATGGCAAAGGAGTTATCATTTGTCTGTATGTAGACGACATGTTGATCTTTGGTACCGACCAAGATCAAGTTGATGAAACTAAGGCATTTTTGTCTTCTAAGTTTGATATGAAAGATATGGGGGAGGCGGATGTGATCTTAGGAATAAAGATCAAACGTGGAAATAATGGTATTTCCATCTCTCAATCACATTATATTGAGAAGATATTGGAGAAATTTAATTTTAAAGATTGTTCTCCGGTAAGTACTCCCATTGATCCTAACCTGAAGCTATTACCTAATAAAGGTGTAGCAGTGTCTCAACTTGAATACTCAAGGGCGATAGGATCACTCATGTATGCAATGATTAGTACTAGGCCTGATATAGCTTATGCTGTTGCTAAACTCAGTAGGTTTACAAGTAATCCTAGTTCTCATCATTGGCAAGCTATGAATAGAGTATTCAAATACTTAAAGGGAACCATTGATTATGGTTTGACATATACTGGATTTCCTTCGGTTATTGAAGGTTACTCTGATGCAAGTTGGATAACCAATATGGAGGATTATTCATCCACAAGTGGTTGGGTATTCCTCCTTGGAGGAGGTGCTATCTCTTGGGCATCCAAGAAACAGACCTGCATTACAAATTCAACAATGGAATCTGAATTTGTAGCTTTAGCAGCAGCTGGTAAAGAAGCTGAGTGGCTAAGAAATCTAATCTATGAGATTCCATTGTGGCCCAAACCTATACCTCCCATGTCTATCAGGTGTGATAGTCAGGCAACTTTGGCTAAGGCATATAGTCAAGTGTATAATGGGAAGTCTAGACACTTGGGTGTTAGACACAACATGGTTCGGGAGTTAATCATGCATGGTGTGATATCAGTGGAGTTTGTGAGAACTCAACATAATTTGGCCGATCATTTAACCAAAGGGTTAAGTAGAGATCTCGTAAAAAGGTCGGCTGTGGGATTAGGATTAAAGTCCATCTGAAATCTCTTATGTTAAGATACCCAATTCCCATCTAATATGACATTAGGTGCTGAATTCAATGTGGAAAGCTTAACATGTAGAGATTGGAACACATCATCGAAAGTATCCCAAAAGGTATGTGTTCGGTTCTGCAAGTTAAGGAGGTTGAAGTATAACTTCTTAATGGTTCTTTTGAAAAATTGCATTTGCAGGTGCAAGAAAGAAAAGGACTACCTATATAAGCATGAAGTTTAGCCGCTTCAAGAAGCTGGGACTTGGCTTTGATATGCTTATGAAGGATAGGGACACAGGCTAGTAAAACTAGTGTCGAGCAAGAGTAATGTTATAAACTATTGTGCAGATTATCTTCATGTATTCATTATGAATAGAAAGGGTTCAATCCTTAGTGACACCCTGATATTCAAATATTTGAAACGTATAATTTGCTAAGATGAAATTCAATCGTCACGATATTTCATCTATGCAGTAGTTTGTGGTATGTTATGACTTTGGTGATTTGATCGGTAATTACACTAAAATGGGGGAGGTTTGTTGGACATTTTAGTGTAATTGATCTCTTTATTGTGTTAAAATAAGAGTGCACGCTTGTTTTAATGTAATAACGAGATGTTCGGTTTAGGCAAAGGTTGGAAGTTACATGGAAGTTATTAAAACTTCCATCAACGGTTGGAAGTTACATGGAAGTTACTAAAACTTCCATCAACGGCAATTTTTAAAAATAAATAACTTCCATCAACCGCCAATAACCACCTGTTCTTTGATTATAAATAATCATCCTGGTTCAGAAAGCATAACATGTGAAAAACTCACAAGACCAAAACAAAACTCTTGAATTATAATCTTCTGATTTTATCCGATTGAACAATTTTGGTTGAACCCCAAAATTTGATTCAATCTGAAAGTGTTTATACACGACTTCAGATTTATCCAAGTATTATCTCGATTTTCAAATTAACCAACATATGATGAGGGTGAGAAGTGCTCTGGTTCTCTCTTCGAATTTAATTGGTTCTATTGGTGATAATTAACATTTTGGGGTTGGAATTTCTGCTTTTGGCTATGAAACTTAATATCCATCCAATTTAGCATCCCAGTTATTACAATGTTTCCAATAGTTTCTCAACTTGGTTGGGCAATAAGTTCATAGCAAGTCAGTTCTATTTTGATTGATCTTGCCTTTGTGCATCAATTAACATTTATGGTGATCCTGTTTATTTTAACCAATGATTTTTCTTCTCATTTTCTTTAGCCTGGCCATAACCAAGAACACCAAAGACAAATGATGGTTCCCGAACTTCCGATGCAGGTCACACAAGGGAACAGCCAAGGCATTCCTGCTTTTAGTGGGATGAGTTCTTCCTTTAATAATCAGACAACACCACCTGTTCAGTCAAACCCAGGACATGCCCAGCAGCCACATCAACTATCTCAACAACAGTCCCATCTCAGCAATCCCCATTCTCTTCAAGGTCCAAATCATGCTACTAATTCACAACAGGCCTATGCAATTCGATTGGCAAAGGAACGGCACCTGCAGCACCAACAGCAGCGATATCTGCAGCACCAACAACAGCAACAGCTTGCTGCATCGAGTTCTTTGAGTCCACATGCTCAGCCACAGTCCCAGCTTCCTGTATCATCACCTCTGCAAAATAGTTCACAAGCACAACCTCAAAATTCATCGCAGCAAGTATCTCTTTCCCCTGTAACACCAACATCCCCATTGACTCCCATGTCTTCTCAGCACCAACAGCAAAAACATCACCTACTACATGGTTTCAGCAGGAATCCTGGTGCTAGTGTGTTGCCTAATCAGACAGCAAAACAACGGCAGCGACAGTATCCACAGCCTGGTAGCAGCATCCTAATCAGCCACAGCATGCACGGTCTCAACAGCAGGCAAAACTTCTGAAAGGACTAGGACGAGGAAACATGTTGATCCATCAGAACAACTCTGTGGATCCATCTCATCTAAATGGATTATCTGTATCTCCAGGAAGCCAAACTGTTGAGAAAGTGGACCAAATCATGCCCGTGATGCAAGGTCAAAATTTATATCCTGGATCTGGTAATCGAAATCAACCATCCAAGCCATTGGTTCCTGCCCATTCTTCAAATCATTCCCAGTTGCAGCAAAAGCTACATTCTGGACCAGCAAACACTACATTGAAACAACCTCAGCCAGTGGTATCTCCTTCTGATAATAGCATTGAAGGACATGTTTTGTCTGTTACTGCAGGCCATATGGCATCACCTCCACAGCCAGCTGTTGCTTCTAATCATCATCAACTGCCGCTACAATCTCAGCCACCATATAAGCAAAGTAATCAGACTCAATCAAATGTTCAGAGAATGCTGCAACAAAACTGTCAGGTGCAGTCTGAGTCGTCAAGCATGTCTCAATCTGATTCACCTAAAGTTGATCAACATCCTGCAAACCGTGCTTCACAAGTCAGTACAAACACTGCAATGTCTCCTGTTTGTATGGATGCAGCTAGTGTAACTGTTGTTCCTCCCAGTGGAAAACGTCAGAATCACCATTTGATTCCAATGTGCCCAATCCAGTTACTCAAGCGAGCTCTCTGGGGAGCACACCTGTTGGAAATTCTGCTGGAAATGAGCTACCAACTATTACTCAAGAGCTGGGCCCACAACAGTTATCAACTAGCTTACCTTCTCATGCACATAATTCTGGGGGGCAGTGGCAGCAGCAGCAGTCACCGACTCTTCAAAAACAAACTTCATCTCAACCCATCCAATCTCAACAATCATGTCAGCCTTCAGAACATCAGCAGCAGCAACAGGAGCAGGAGCAACATTCTCCCACAGATTTAGCTGTGCAACATCAATCACAGCAACAAGTGCAACATATGCAACCAGGGCAGAGCAGTTTGCTTATCCATCCACCCAATTCTAAAGTGGAATGATGACTTGTAATGGATGAAGCAGCTGAGTGTGCTTGGTTCTGTCAGGGTTGGAATCTGTATGCCCTGTTGTCACCATTGTACAGGTATTTTTATGTTCTATGGCCTTGTTTCAAAAGTTTAGTCATTATTGAAGTACATATTTTATTAAATCTTTTTCATTGAGGGGTGGGGTCAAATTGTGAGCTTTTCACTAGTGGTATATGAAACATTTTGTACTTTGAAATTTCTTGATCGGTGTTGATTTTTGTGAAAAGCTTTTTCCTCAATGGTAATCTCAGTAGTATATATTAACTTGGTATTGCGATAGAAACCTGGTATTTTATTAAAACAAATAGGGAAAATTTCCTGTGAATACCTGTTAAATAAATAGGGGATGGCTTCAGATTCGGGTATTTAGTCCCCTGTCCCCCGCCCGCATATGCCGTGTTATACATATACATATATTTATGATCATTAGTTTAATTGTTTAGTTAAAATTTGTATATAATATTATTATTATATATATTATATATAAATATTAAAATTTGATTATGTAATTATGTTCATACTTTATTTTTATAATTATTCAAAATATAAATGGATTATTTTTAATAGTTAAATAAATAATTTTTAATAATAATAAAAAATTTAAAATTATACATTTAACTTAAATTATAATTCAATTCTTAAATATTTTTTAAGTTCTTTATTTTTTATTAAATTATATATACTTAATTTATATATAAAATTTTAAATGACAATTAAGGAAAAATTATAAACTATATTCATTTTGGCACTTTAAATTCAAATGTTAGAGAAATAGTATTTGTTACTAATAATTTTCTTATATTTTCAGTACGGAGTTTTCTTATATTTTTAACGTAAACAAAATATTATAATTGTATCATATTTTAAAAGATGCCATGGTACATATTGTAAACAGATAGCATAAGTGATTAAAAATTTAAAGAACTAGCGACATAAATACTACAGTATATTAGCCATAGTGCTAATAATTGTCACAGTTACAACAACGCATCAGTATCTGTTTCTCAATGATGATATTCCAATTTAAAGAACTAGCGACATAAATACTACAGTATAATGTACCATTCTTTCTGTCTCCGTACCTGCAAAAAAAAAACTTTGTTAGTTGAAAGTCTTAGAAAGTTGGTTAAGCAAAGTTTAACAGATGTAGCATGCCGATGCAAGAAATATATATCAGAAAGTATAAAACCTGTGACCAATGATCTGTAGAATGAAATTGTAGAAGTAAGAATCAATGAAATATGAAATGACCAAGGATCTGTAGAATGATCTAACTTCTATTTCACTAAAATCCTGTAATTACGATTCAAAACTTACAAAGCAATGAAAGAGGTGAATGACCGAGAATAAATCACAAAAAAGATTGCTTTGATCGAATGCCTATGCAAAATGGAAACCGACATATATATCAAAAAGTATAAAACCTGTGATTATAGGTTGAAATCGTTCAAAGCTAAAGTCATACAGTAAAAATAGCACAAATATTCAGATCTAGTGTCGCAGAGATTGATGAAGCTCGCATTTGGAGAAAGAGAGGGAGCGAAAACATGTCAAAGAAAGACAGAGAGAGAGAGCATAGGTCGGAGAGATCAGACAAAGAAAGCACAAATTAAGATTGAGATGCTGATGAATGAATCCTTGAATTCACAAGCAGTGGTTTCATTACTTCTTTTCTTAAATTTTCTTATAAATGAAATTAATATCTAATTTTATCTAAGAATGTAATATGATGCCCAACACAGCTGTATCAGCTTACTAATTTGATAATGGTAGTGATAACAAAAGAGAAGCAGGCAACAGTAACAATTTATAGTATAAATGTTAACAAATGACATTTTATTAGAATCCACAATATTTCTTTACATGCTAATAAATTGGTTACCAGATGCTACATTTCTAGTAGTAATTCACAACCCAAGAGAAGAATATATGTTAATACATGATATAGATTAGATCTCACATAATTAAGTGAAAGAATTAAACATCTGACAAAGCGTTCGAGATTATCATTATATAATTGAAAAGACAAAAATTAGATGATGCCAATTAAATAGGGTAATCAAGAACTTACATCTGTAGAATTTCAATAAGGTATGACCAAACTTTTGGTAAAAATCTTGAGGTTGCACCACAACAACGTTCTGAAACTATCTGAGGAAATGACAGAAACTTGAGACTTACCATCCCCCTGGTTATACAGAATTGTTTGGTATTCATCATTAGCATTTCTAGTGAATTTCTGCATGAAGAAGTCTCCGTTGTTAGACATGCACAATGGTAAAATCATGGATTTTTCTTCATAAGGACGAATATTAAGATGTAAATAACTAAAATTTATTAATTGAATCCAAGACTTGTCATCTCCAAACTTCCTCATCTGCCACAAGCCAAGATGGGTGTTGCTATCTTGCCAAACTCACAGCGAGTCTCTAAAAACTCCAATATTTGTATCAACAAAGCAAAAATCGTCGGGAAGAAACAGTGATCTGCAAGTCTCCTTCTCCAGGTCAACAGAAATAATTACGATTTCCGAATGAATGGTTTCTTTTCCCTTAATAACAACGCAATTAAGGGTTCCACTCAGATACACTCCACCAACTTTAGGTAAAGTCCAAAGAACAGGAAAACCTTTAAGGTTTCTCCAACTACTGTCACCCGCACTATAAACTTTCATCTCGGTCTTTTGAGATACGTCAAGTGAAAGCATAGTCAATGCAATTGCTACAACCTTGTATTTGTCACTTGACGGATCATAGCCAAACCCAAGCATTGTTCTACGACCAATGCCCGGGGAAAAAGACAGCGTTGGCAATTGTCTGGATATCACCCTTGTCTCCTTGTTCCAGAAACAAACACGGTATCCTTCTGGTATTTCGCTAACCCCACAGTGCAACCCATTACATGAACCGACCAGATGGTAACTTGGTATATTTGCGAAATTGAACAAGGACGTTTTAATTGTAGGGAATGGAATAATGAACTTACATCACACGATTCCATGTGGATTTCAGGGATGGATCCGAGGCAGACATTTTTCATCAGTTGAAGGTGTTCCAAATCGTCCTTCGTAGCAGATTTGTTAAGGTGCAATTTGATGAAATAGGGATCTGACATCAGGGAGTTCCATCCCTTGTACACACACTTGAATTGGATCAAAGTTTTCACGGGAAGACGAGACAAGATTTCCTTGATGAGTTCGTCATAGAGGAGTGGCGAACATGATTTCTTCTCTGATCGCATGTTTCTGTGGTTTTCAGTGAACAGTCCACATATATATGTCCCAATGTTGCTAGGGTTTAACATTTTTTTGTCCATTAGGATTAATAAAAATAAGAAAAATTAGATATGTTTCTTACAATTTTTGTCATCAGACTCTTCAACAAATTTTAAAATTTTACAAGATATATTTAAGAAAAAGAAAAAAGAAAAGTTAGATATGTTTCTCAATATTTATGTGCCTGTGCTCTGCACAGTATTTAGTTTGGGAAAATAATTATATTTATTTTATATCATATCCATTTTAATAACTAAAGAATAATGTTTTTTTATAATTACTGAAAACTATTATTTGAGTATATAATAATTTAAGAATATAATATATTTTATAATTACTACGTAAAAATGGTTTTGTAAATTGAATTAATAGAGTAGATGGAAAAAATTGTGTAACTCTGAGGAAATTTTGCAATTTTTTTACTAAATTACATAAAAGTTTTACAATAAGAAATTTTTCAGTAAAAAAAAATTATGAAGTTTTTAAACTATTATGCCAATGAAGTAAAAAAACTATAAACAAATAATAAATAAAATGCTCTCCAAATTTAATTGGAATGAAAAAAATAGAAACAAGAATTTAAATTTGCTGATAAAAAAATCTTCAATAAATCTTTGGTTAGGCGAGAAGAGACAGAGTTAGGGAAAAATTTTCATATTAAAATTATTATGATAATAAACTAGAGAAAGGTTCGACAATTAAAATGAAATATATATATATATATATATATATATATATATATATATATATATATATATATATATATATATATCTTAGCAATTCAAATATCAATATACTTTAACGCAAAAAGTTCATACATGTGTACATGTTTAACAATTCAGATGTTAATATGTTTTCTCATAACAATACTGCTATATGGTATGAAATTCTAAAGTACGAAAAACAAGAAAGATGATGCGTAATTATTTTATATAAATTAAATTATTTATAGAAAAATAAATAAAACTTCAATAGATAAATCTTTTGTAATAAAATCCTGCTTATCCTTGTAGCTATCTATATTACCCAAATCAAATAAACAAAAGCTAATAACAATTACTGCTGGTAAATGCTAAATTTTTCTTGTTTTGGTAGTGCCGCATATTGCCTCTTCAAAACTTTCAATTCTTTCGAATCTTTCTTTTGCAAATTTGAGGTCTGAGTCTAACTTTAATTTGCTTCTTAGTTGTTTAACATTTTGACAACATTTCACAAATGAAAGTTAGAACAATAATGATTTGATTCATTTTAGAATTTAAAGCTTTCTCTAGTTTATTATCATAAGACCCCACAAGAAAGCTTCCATGGTGATCCCTACAAATTTCTCTAAACCCTGCCTAAGATGGTTTTTCCAAAAGTCGACTTAGAATCTATAGAATTTAAGATAATTTTTCTAATTACAATCTTAGAATTTAAAAAAAATTAAAAAAACCTACAGTACTATTTTTAAAAACTCACCATAATTGACTATAGAATTTACAAATCATATTTGATAAAAATTGTCTCTCTTCCCAACATGATGATATTTTGTTACTCAATAAAATTAATTTTAAATTCATGATTGATTTGGTGAAAAAAATCTTAAAACTTAAAAGAAAGTCACATTTTTTCCCTAATTATACCATGCAATAATATTAAAAAATTCAAATGAAATTTTAAATTAAATTATATATGAAGATTATTTTAATTTCTGATGATACGCTAATCTTAATTATTTTACTTTACCAGAACTTCTTAATATCAAATATAGATAATATTTCTATAAAAAAAAATTAACATCGAATAAATATATATACATATAAGCTTAATTTATCAACTTACGTTGCATGTAAATATAAAAACAATTATCAAAATTTAAATATTACTTTAACTATATGCACAAAAAATTGGTGAACAAAAATCATTCAAAATTATTATATATGTACTTGTCATAATTGAGAAAGAATTGTAATAAATGCATAGAAAGAAAAAAGAGCTTTTAATTTCATTTAGACATAGTTTGCAAGAAGGCGGAAAATAAATGATGCAAACTTAAGGATATTCATCATTTAGTTACTGGCTTTTCTTGTATAAAATCCAACCTTGGAAAAGAATACCATACATTACACGCATAGGAATTTAATTAATACAGTACAAAATGAACATAACAACATAATAAATTGACATGCTAACAAGAAAACTATGAAAATATTGGTGGCAACAGTATATAAGTATGACATACTACATATAAGACCTTCTATTTTATAGTTAAGCCTTATCCCTAAACATAGATACTAACCATTTATTTAAGTTTTAAAAATTGCAAGTATTCACTATTAATTTTTTGAAAATCAACACAAACATTCCACCAATCACCAAATATAAAATACAGCACGTACAGTTACCTTCTAAATGAGCACCAAGACCCTCCAAAACAGTAAGATTAGCCCTTCAAATTAATACAATTTTAATTTTCTTATCTATCAGTAGAACCACACTTCAAAAGTATATATATACAATAAGTATATTCTTTAAAGAAATCTTGTGGAGGAAACTTCAACTTATCCTTCATGAAGGAATATATTCTTCAGTTTTTATTATTGAAAACCTGAATTTAGTGTGTCTTATATAGTAAAGGAAAGAAAACAAAAATGAAAAGAGAAAAAAAAATCACATAAGTGAGGTTAATTAGGAATTAAAAAACAATAAAATGGTTTTTAAATTAACAAATCATTATTTTTAATCATAAGGAATCAGCGTAAATATAACAATTACTTGTTAGACAAGAAATAAGGAACAAGTATTCATTCAAGGGTATTTTGAGGATAAAAAAATTGTTAGAGCAGCGGGACTAGTGGGAGTGCCAAGAGGCACACCCATAAAGCACTAGTGTATTTACAAAATGGAACGGAATATTTGATTTATTACTTGTTTTATTATCGTTGAATATCACACATAACAGATTTATACTTTTCTTTAATTTCCCACCATAAAACAAGATCAATGAATTCTAAAATAAGATATTCCAAAGTCCACACCTAAAAATAAAAAAATAAAAACTGAAATTAACCAATTTTGGTCACAAGTCATTAAACCAGGAGTCTGATAACCAGAGCCTGTATGAACTACAAATCATCAATCAGAGTATTTGAGAATAATTATAGTTCAATAGTGTGACAAATCCAAAAATTCAAGCAGACAAGTAACTTGGTCCAAGCATCATCCACATATCTGCAATGGCATTGACATATTTAATGGCCAAAATAGAGCATTTTCCATGGTTTACCTCAACATGTGGCTGTCCAGCAAGAAGGTTTGCTACTGCAGTACCTACTACAGCATGACTAGCTTCATGCCGTGCAACTAGAGCCTTCTCACTTCCTTTCAACTTGGCAGTCTTCTCTTCTATTCCCTGAAGCAAGTAACTTGGTACATTTATCCATAATAGATAAACTAGACTCAAATTTACATAACTAAAATTTTCAATTTAACATTTGTGATCGACACTCCAAAGCTACACCTACCTTTAAGCAAGGCCTGGTCATAATTTTTAAGACATTTCCCCCAACATAAGGTGTTGGCAGTATTTTTCCATAATGTACACATACAAGCATGCAGTATTTTTATATACAGACTTCATCATGAACCATGAGGACTTAGCATGTAATGATAATGATATGAGTATGACCACTAAAATCAGGTTTTGAGTAATAACCTGTAAGCTGATCAAGGATCGAGCATAAGGGCAATCAATATCATCTGGAGTCACACAAAATGTAATGGAAAGATCAGGCCCCTTACATATTTTTTACGTAGCTCTTCAAATTGTTTCTGCCAAGAAACATAAGATGAAAACATCAATGTGAGTATAAAACAGCACAAGCCATCATTTCACTCACAGCAACTGATGAGCAAAACATCAAAGGTCCAGTATGAACAAAATTGTGAAACTCTAGCATGCAAATGACACCAAAGTGGAATTTTTCCACGGGATAAGATATATCTGATGAAGAAAGGGGATAAAACAAGGTACTTGCATATCATGCTACCATCAATGTTTAATGCAAAAAGAGCCAACGGGGTTGCCATAAAGATCAAGCCATATTTCATGACTTGCTAATGCTACCAGGAAGCTATATATTAGAATCAGAGAGGAGGAGTTATATTCAGCTTAATATTTCTCCAAACATCACGGGCATTTTGGTTTCCTCCGTAGCATTAATGCAACCCAAACAAGTGCTAGAATCAATAACCTGTCTGTCATAGAGAATTGATCTAGCTAGTTGGAAGAACAACATGGCATATCTGCCATAAAAAAAAATGCATACAGCTAGCTGGCATTTTAGTCTTCCAAATCCAATCCAATATGACAGCTTTGGTGTGTTGCTATACGAACACCAAAGCCGCCATATTTCTCTGGTTGGGTAACATGCCCCTCTTAGGATTTGATTTTGACACACTATCTTTTATTAATGTGAGACTTGAATTTTTTTTAATACTATTCCAACAATGTGCATTCCATGGGCAAGGAGAAAACTGAGTTTGCAATGGCGAGTCCACCTTATCAATGATCTCCAAATAATCGTCTCTTCTCGGCCTTCCTTGGAACATTTTGAATCCCAAACATTTTCCCAAATTGTTTGTGAAACCAATTTGAGTAATATCCGAAATATCCTTTCTGATGTTCCCAGACAATCTCCGGGAAGCAAAAGCTCTAGAATTCTCAACACTAATTTTCAATCCACGGGTTAAGGGAATCAAGTCCGAATTTAGCATCCCTACAACTCCCTAGCCTCCAATATTCTACGTTAATAAAGTTGAATCCTCACCACCACATACCTTTGCCAAATCTCTCCACCAAAGGGAGACTTTCTTCACAACATCTGAATTTCCGAATCCCCTTCAACCCCATACTTTGATTCAACAACATTGCACCAAAGACTCCTGTCATGATTTTTAATTGCGGTTGTGGTTTTACATTGCGAGCAATAGCAAAAAAATGCGATTGATGTGGCCCCAATTAGGGTTGTTGACCTCTATTTAAAACCATGACTCCCGTCATCCTTAATTATTTTCCTTATTTTCATTTTGCAAGCAATTTATGCCATGAGCAATGCAACATCCTTTACTCCTAGCCCTCCCTTCTCTTTCTCAAGACAATTTCTTTTTTTCCCAATTGATCCAAGAGATATGCTTTTCCCCCTCCACACCTTTCCGCAGAAACAAATTTCAAAAGTTGATAGGTTAAAAGTGCCCAGTAGCTTTCAACTAAGAGAAGTAACTCCAAGGACATGAATACGAGTGATTAACAACTATTTTGAAACTTACATACAAATTGGATTAAAATTAAACAGCTGTGAAAAGAGAGAACAAATTTTTAAATTTGTCATTAATTAGCACATATATTTATAAATTTTTATAATTTTCATTTTTTATTGAAGAAAATATGAGATGCAATTTTACTAAAATAGAGACTAAAACAAGGAAGGAAAATTGATTTTACAAAAATGCCCGCACATGTACTTTATATATACAAAGATATTCACATGAAGCCAATATTTGTACTGATAAAAATGTTGAAAGATTTGATCATCTACTGGATATTAATTTCATTGTCAACAATGGCTTGAAGACTTTGTAAAATGTTAAAGCCAACTCTGCTCCAGTGAACCCAGTGAATCAAAGATAATGAAGTTCTCTAGCAACAAATGGTTCAACTGTTTACAATGAACTTTTTTATTCAAGTTACATTCTAGGACTCTGATCTGATCCTCAAAGATCAAAAGTTTTAAAAATGCTTGAAGCTTTCAAATAAACGAAGTGTCTCCAAGGATGTGAATACAAGTTATTAGAGCCTTCTTTTAGGAAATTACACGACATAAGAAATACCTCCATTATTATGAATTAACGGTACAAAAGAGTCTTCAAGTCAAGTGCACATGCAGTGCATACAATAATCAAAATCAAGCCAAGCATAAAACATGCAAAAAGTGCACAAGCATATACAATGAGAAACAAGAACATTAAAAAACCCAAAAATAGCCTGTACCGCGAACAGGTGTTCTCGCTCTCCCAACCTCAAAACAACTATTCAAGCAGGCAATTGATTGGTATTGGCGGACGAACTTGATTGGGCTAAGAATGGCTATGCGGAACATGTTGAGTTAAATTTGGTTGGACTTGCAAAGCCTGCTTTGCCTGAGCATAACAAACCTGAATTGTTGTTTGCCTTACTTGAATTATATGGGCTGAACCATCCAAGGAGGTCCTGCTTGCACTGAATTCGGCTGAATTAATTGAACTGCCTTCAGCAGAAATAACAGACCCGAATTCAGTTGAATTAACTGAATTGAAATCGATTGAACTAGCTTAACTGAATTTAGCTAAACTGGTTGACCTGAATTCGGCTGAACTAGTGGAATCAATCTTGCCTGAATTGAATTTGACAGGCTAGGTTGTACCAAATCTGCCAAAAAGCCAATTGGTTGAAACTGTGGTAAAGATCATGCCTGAGTGTTTGCTGATACCTATGAGTTTCCTACCAAAATCATTTGGCCTTGGTTTAGTAGGTCTGTATACCCATGCAAGTACTGATTAACTACCAGAATTTTCTCCAAATTTCCCACGTCTAGCTATTCTCAAATTCTTTAACATGCTGAAATTCGTTGTGAACCATATGATTAATGATATATGCCAATTGTTTAGGCAGCTGAGACATGAGATCGTCTATCACGATGTTGATATGCTATTTTTCAAAGGAGGTCGTCATGGCAACATTTTGTCTATTAGTGGTTCATTTGCCATGACAAAAGAAATTGCCAAGTAAGCATGGTAATTCACTCGGTCTATTAGTGGTTCATTTGCCATGACAAAAGAAATTGCCAAGTAAGCATGGTAATTCACTCGGTCTCCATATGAGAGTCACTTTTCTTTTGACCAGATTCTAGCGATGTTTGTGAATCCATTCAATCCAATGAAAATAAAAATAATCGATCCCCAAACAAAAAACAGAGAAAACATAAAACCAAATGGATAAAAATCTTGAAAAACTGAATTTTTTTATTGGATTGAATTTCCAATTTAATTTTTCAAACCTATCCAATCCCAATCAAACTTGTACATATGAATATATTTTTATTTCTTATATATTTATAAAATTATCATATTACTTACTATTTGAGTTAAGATGCATAAATATAGTTATATAAATAAAATATTTATTATTTTAAATTAATTTTTATTATATATATTACATTAATATTTAATATTTTCTAATAAAAATAATAGTACGATTAAAAAAGAAAATCAATTCAATCCAAATCGCATCAAATTAGATCCAATTATATCCAATTAAAGTTTTGAACAAAACTGGCTAGATGATAAAGTAAAAATCTAAAGCGAATAAATTAGATGATTTTTCCTTCAAAAATGATCAAATCAAATCCACGAACACCCCAAATAGATTCCATGTTTTTTCCGTCAAATTTCTGAACTTGTTCAGCTATTTGGTCTCACGGGGCATGCAAATTTTGTTGACACACGAATCTGTCAATTGGATCAACCAAAGGCTTCAGCACGGTTCCAAAATAATGTCAAGCAGATTGTCTTGAGAAGGGAAATTTTACACTGATTTAGATAATTTTGGAAGCCATTTCCGCAGACAGCAACTGAAATTTGGTTGACAACAACTAAAATTTGCCTGACCGGTGAAAATTGTAACTGCTTCTATAACTGGATCGGATCAAGATTTAAAATACTGGAAATTACTATTTACATCATTTTAGCAAATGAGATTCATCAGAAAACTTCTTATATATAGGCTTGAGTAATCTTGAATCCATTTCATTCAGCATGCTTTTATGAAAGTTGCTAGTGTATAATTGTATTGTACTGGTGTCACATAAATTCCAATCTTTTCAATATATTTAGTAGCATTGCTCTAATAAAAAAGATAATATACTAATTAGTATATCATATGAGTAAAGTAAAATTTAATAGAAAATATTTGATATATTAGAAAATTAAATAACCCTAACAATACATCGATGTGTATAACCACCTGCAAAGTGTGTGGAGAATTTCAGCTTAATTGGTATTGAGACATTGTGTCAACTATCAGTTTTTGATACAACCTCTAAGAAACTCGAGGTTGCACTCGACAAGCAAGATCACATTGCATCTAAGGGATTCAGCTATAACAGAAATCTCTTAAGAGTTTAGACTATGTGTATTATAGCCAGGTATCGTTTCCAAGGAACAGTTGCAACCTGATAAATTGACAACTGAATTGAACATATATATAAAGTCAATTATGTCTGAAACATATTAGCCATAGTGCTGATATAATTGTCACAGTTACAACAACACATCAGTATGTATTCTCAATGATGATATACTTATTTAAAGAACTAATGACATAAATACTACAGTTTAATGTACCATTCTTGTTCTGTCCTCGTACCTGCAAAAAAAAATTGATGTTAATTGAAAGTCTGAGAACGTTGGTTAAGCAAAGTATAACAAAATGTAGCATACTGATGCAAGACAAAAACAACCATAACATTGATAAAATTATTAAAATTGAAGTAGCACCATGAATCAATAAAATTGTAGAATTAAGAATCAATGAAATATGAAATGACCAAGGATTTGTAGAATGATCTAACTTCTATTTCACTTAATTCCAGTAATCACGATTCAAAATTTGCAAAGCAATGAAAGAGGTGAATGACCGAGAATGAATCACAAAAAAGATTGGTTAGACCGAATGCCTATGCAAAATGGAAACCGACGTATATATCAAAAAGTATAAAACCTGTGATTATAGGTTGAAATCGTTCAAAGCTACAGTCATATAGTAAAAAAAGCACTAATATATATTCAGATCTACTGTTGCAGAAATTGATGAAGCTCGCATTCGGAGAGAGGGAGGGAGAGAAAACATGTCAACGAAAGACAGAGAGGGAGAGCATAGGTTGGAGAGATCAGACAAAGATAGCACAGATTAAGATTGAGATGCTGATGAATGAATCCTTGAATTCACATGCAGTGGTTTCATTACTTCTTTTCTTAGATTTAATTATAAATGAAATTAATATCTAATTTTATCTAGGAATGTAATATGATGCCCAACACAGATATATCAGCTTACTAATTTGATAATGGTAGTGATAACAAAAGACAAGCAGGCAATAGTAACAATTTGTAGTATAAATGTTAACAAATGACATTTTATTAGAATCCACAATATTTCTATACATGCTAATAAAATAAATTGGTTACCAGATGCTACATTTCTAGTAGTAATTCACAACCCAAGAGAAGAATATATGTTAATACATGATATAGATTAGATCTCACATAATTAAGTGACAGAATTAAACATCTCACAAAGCGTTCGAGATTATCATTATATAATTGAAAAGACAGAAATTAGATGATGCCAATTAAATAGGGTAATCAAGAACTCACATCTGTAGAATTTCAATAAGGTATGACCAAACTTTTGGTAAAAATCTTGAGGTTGCGCCACAACAAAGTTATGAAACTACCTGAGGGAACGACAGAAACTTGAGACTTACCATCCCCCTGGTTATACAGAATTGTTTGGTATTCATCATCAGCATTTCTAGTGAATTTCAGCATGAAGAAGTCTCCATTGTTAGACATGCACAATGGTAAAATCATCGATTTTTCTTCATTAGGACGAATATTAAGATGTAAATAACTAAAATTTATTAATTGAATCCAAGACTTGTCATTTCCAAACTTCCTCATCTGCCACAAGCCAAGATGGGTGTTGCTATCTTGCCAAACGCACAGCGAGTCTCTAAAAACTCCAATATTTGTATCAAAAAAGCAAAAATCATCGGGAAGAAACAGTGATCTGCAAGTCTCCTTCTCCAGGTCAACAGAAATAACTACGATTTCAGAATGAATGGTTTCTTTTCCCTTAATAACTACCCAATTAAGGGTTCCACTCAGATACACTCCACCAACTTTAGGTAAAGTCCAAAGAACAGGAAAACCTTTAAGGTTTCTCCAACTACTGTCACCCGCGCCATAAACTTTCATCTCAGTCTTTTCAGATACGTCAAGTGAGAGCATAGTCAATGCAATTGCTACAACCTTGTATTTGTCACTTGACGGATCATAGCCAAACCCAAACATTGTTCTACGACCAATGCCCGGGGAAAAAGACAGCGTTGGCGATTCTCTGGATATCACCCTTGTCGCCTTGTTCCAGAAACAAACACGGTATCCTTCTGGTATTTCGCTAACCCCACAGTGCAACCCATTACATGAACCGACCAGATGGTAACCTGGCATGTTTGCGAAATTGAACAAGAACGTTTCAATTTGTAGGGAATGGAATAACGAACTTACATCACACGATTCCATGTGGATTTCAGGGATGGATCCGAGGCAGACATTTTTCATCAGTTGAAGGTGTTCCAAATCGTCCTTCGCAGCAAATTTGCTAAGGTGCAATTTGATGAAATAGGGATCTGACATCAGGGAGTTCCATCCCTTGCACACACACTTGAATTGGATCAAAGGTTTCACGGGAAGACGAGACAAGATTTTCTCGATGAGTTCGTCACAGAGGAGTGGCGACCATGGTTTCTTCTCTGATCGCATGTTTCTGTGGTTTTCAGTGAAGAGTCCACATATATATGTCCCAATGTTGCTAGGGTTTAACCCTTCAATAAATGAATATATTTTATTTCAGAGATAAATTTATTTAATCTTTTAATAAAAGCTATAATAAAATTGGAAATAAATCAGGCGAAAGATGCAGGAGATAAAAACAACGCAGATTTCTGGACAAATTTAGTGGAATAAATCCTGTGTTAAATACACATAACATTTTTTTGTCCATTTGGATTAAGAAAAATAAGATAAATTAGATATGTTTCTTACAATTTTTGTCATCAGACTCTTCAACATATTTTAAAATTTTACGAGATATATTTAAGAAAAAGAAAAAAGAAAAGTTAGATATGTTTCTCACTATTTATGGGCCTGTGCTCTGCACAGTATTTAGTTTGGGAAAATAATTATATTTATTTTATATCATATCCATTTTAATAACTAAAGAATAATGTTTTTTTATAATTTTTAAAAACTATTATTTGAGTATATAATAATTTAAGAATATAATATATTTTATAATTACTACGTAAAAATAGTTTTGTAAATTGATTTAATAGAGTAGATGGAAAAAATTGTGTAACAGTGAGGAAATTTTGCAATTTTTTTACTAAATTACATAAAAGTTTTACAATAAGAAATTTTTCAGTAAAAAAAAATTACAAAGTTTTTAAACTATTATGACAATGAAGTAAAAAAACTATAAACAAATAATAAATAAAATGCTCTCCAAATTTAATTAGAATGAAAAAAATAGAAACAAGAATTTAAATTTGCTGATAAAAAAATGTTCAATAAATCTTTAGTTAGGCGAGAAGAGACACAATATAGGGAAACCTTTTCATATTAAAATTATTATGATAATAAACTAGAGAAAGGTTTGACAATTAAAATGAAATATATATATATAGGGGCATGCAAATTTTGTTGACACATGAATCTGTCAATTGGATCAACTAAATGCTTCATCACGCTTTGAAAATAATGTCAAGAAAATTGTCTTCAGAAGGGAAATTTTACACTGATTTAGCTAATTTTGGAAGCCATTTCAGCAGACAGCAACTGAAATTTGGCTGACAACAACTAAAATTTGCCTGACCGGTGAAAATTGTAACTGCTTCTATAACTGGATCGGATCAGGATTTAAAATACTGGAAATTACTATTTACATCATTTTAGCAAATGAGATTCATTAGAAAACTTCTTATATATAGGCTTGAGTCTTCTTGAATCCATTTCATTCAGCATGCTTTTATGAAAATCGCTAGTGTATAATTGTATTCTAGTGGTGTCACATAAATTCCAATCTTTTCAATATATTTAGTAGCATTGCTCTAATAAAAAAGTAATATACTAATTAATATATAATATGAGTAAAGTAAAATTTAATAGAAAATTAAATAACCCTAACAATACATCTATGTGTATAACCACAAAGTGTGTGGAGAATTTCAGCTTAATTGGTATTGAGGCATTGTGTCAAGTATCAGTTTTTGATACAACCTCTAAGAAACTTGAGGTTGCACTCGACAAGCAAGATCACATTGCATCTAAGGGATTCAGCTATAACAGAAATCTCTTAAGAGTTTAGACTATGTGTATTATAGCCAGGTAGCGTTTCCAAGGAACAGTTGCAACATGATAAATTGACAACTGACTTGAACATATATATAAAGTCAATTATGCCTGAAACATATTAGCCATAGTGCTGATATAATTGTCACAGTTACAACAACACATCAGTATGTATTTCTCAATGATGATATACTAATTTAAAGAACTAATGACATAAATACTACAGTTTAATGTACCATTCTTGTTCTGTCCTCGTGTCTGCAAAAAAAAAAAAATTGATGTTAATTGGAAGTCTGAGAAGTTGGTTAAGCAAAGTATAACACAATGTAGCATGCTGATGCAAGACAAAAACAACCATAACATTGAGAAAATTATTAAAATTGTAGTAGCATCATGAATCAATAAAATTGTAGAATTAAGAATCAATGAAATATGAAATGACCAAGGATATGTAGAATGATCTAACTTCTATTTCACTTAATTCCAGTAATCACGATTCAATGCCTATGCAAAATGGAAACCGACGTATATATCAAAAAGTATAAAAAAACCTGTGATTATAAGTTGAAATCGTTCAAAGCTACAGTCATACAGTAAAAAAAGCACAAATATTCAGATCTAGTGTTGCAGAAATTGATGAAGCTCGCATTCGGAGAGAGGGAGGGAGAGAAAAAATTTCAAAGAAAGACAAAGAGGGAGAGCATAGTTTGAAGAGATCAGACAAAGATAACACAGACTAAGATTGAGATGCTGATGAATGAATCCTTGAATTCACATGCAGTGGTTTCATTACTTCTTTTCTTTGATTTTCTTATAAATGATATTAATATCTAATTTTATCAAGGAATGCAATATGATGCCCAACACAGATATATCAGCTTACTAATTTGATAATGGTAGTGATAACAAAAGACAAGCAGGCAACAATAACAATTTGTAGCATAAATGTTAACAAATGACATTTTATTAGAATCCACAATATTTCTATACATGCTAATAAAATAAATTGGTTACCAGATTCTACATTTCTAGTAGTAATTCACAACCCAAGAGAAGAATATATGTTAATACATGATATAGATTAGATCTCACATAATTAAGTGACAAAGAATTAAACATCTGACAAAGCGTTCGAGATTATCAATATATAATTGAAAAGACAGAAATTAGATGATATCAATTAAATAGGGTAATCAAGAACTCACATCTGTAGAATTTCAATAAGGTATGACCAAACTTTTGGTAAAAATCTTGAGGTTGCGCCACAACAAAGTTCTGAAACTACCTGAGGGAACGACAAAAACTTGAGACTTACCATCCCTCTGGTTATACAGAATTGTTTGGTATTCATCATCAGCATTTCTAGTGAATTTCAGCATGAAGAAGTCTCCATTGTTAGACATGCACAATGGTAAAATCATGGATTTTTCTTCATAAGGATGAATATTAAGATGTAAATAACTAAAATTTATTAATTGAATCCAAGACTTGTCATCTCCAAACTTCCTCATCTGCCACAAGCCAAGATGGGTGTTGCTATCTTGCCAAACGCACAGCGAGTCTCTAAAAACTCCAATATTTGTATCAAAAAAGCAAAAATCGTCGGGAAGAAATAGTGATCTGCAAGTCTCCTTCTCCAGGTGAACAGAAATAATTACGATTTCAGAATGAATGATTCCTTCTCCTTCAGTTTTTCCTCCAACTGCTCTGATAGAGTTCCCAAAAGGCATAAGTTAATAACTTTTACCTATAGTTGGAGGTTGTAGGTACAAGTTAATGTCTTTACCTACATTTAGAAGTTATAGATATAAGTGACTAACTTTTACCTACGCACATTATGAATTGTAGGAATCATGTATACTGACAATCAAATGTAATTATATATGAAAGTAAATTTGTAAGTAAAACCTCTACTGTAAAACTATAATTCATTACTGTACTCTCACACCAATCAATGAAATGGTAAGCACAAATCAGGATTGTTAAGTTTGGTTAGATGAAGCACTACTACAAAAGTAGCATTCTAAGTCAGTTATAAACGGTTTTCTACGTCGATTAACAACCGTCATCGTCTCCAACGTAGTGAAAAGTACTAATGATTTCAACGACGGTCATGAGGAACCGTCGTAGACGTCCTCGAATTCTAAGATGGGTAGTTGGACAAGCCCGTCTTAGACTGTACCAAAGACTACGACGATGACCGGGACAGCACCATCATAGAGTTCATCGTATTCTACGACGAGCCTGTCTAGGTGCCCGTCTTAGACATTGGTGAATTTTACAACGGTCTACTCCCCACGACCGTCATAGACAACCCTTTCTTCTATGACGGTGTCGTCCAAACGACCGTCGTTGACTACGATAAATTTACGACGGTCTCGTCCTGATAACCGTGGTAGGAATTGGTGGATTCTACGACGGGCCTGCCTAGGTGATCGTCGTAGAGTTGGCTGAATTTTACGACGGTCTCGTCCCATGACCGTCATTGACAAGGCTGAATGCTACTATGGTCTCGTCCAATGATCATCGTAGTCAAGTGTTTATTCTACGACGGTCGTGTCATCAGAACCGTCGTAAAATGGTTTTTTTTTAACATCATTTTAGGTAATACAAAGGACTATATTTTCTATCCAAGCCTTGTTGATGGCTGTTGAAGGACTAAGTGCACATTTGTCCTTGAGTAATGAA
This sequence comes from Glycine max, assembly GCF_000004515.6. Lineage (NCBI taxonomy): Eukaryota > Viridiplantae > Streptophyta > Magnoliopsida > Fabales > Fabaceae > Glycine > Glycine max. The sequence goes on along the minus strand of NC_038254.2, from coordinate 39,027,793 downwards.
CATGACCCTAAAAATGGGAAGAAATACACATTAGTCAAATTTAATCATAAGATTGCATAAGTTGAAAGCATGACAACCTAATTTTGTAAGTCAAACAATATAACTAAGGCAGCAGTGTATAAAGATTAATTAATCACAAATCAGAAAATCATGATAAACCTAATGCTTTGTCCCAATTTTTTATTTTCTGGATGAATTGCACATTCTCAATGTCATCATGATCTTTAGGGACATTAGTAATTAACTTTCCCTGACCAATAAAATGAAACACTTTCTGAGTTGTATCCCAAAAAAAAAAATTGGTCTCTTGACATACAAATCAACATTTTATCTATAACAACTGGACAAAATAGTAGTTGAAAATTGAAATGATCAATTTTCCCTACCTACAAATGATTTTGCATGAAATTTGGGAATTTAAAAGGGGCAATGTGTCAAATGAGAAAAAGTAACCAGGAAGACAAAGTTCTCGGATTATATATATAACAAACAATGGATATTGCAACTAGCAAGAAGATCAAGGTTCCAAAAATACCGTTAAATTTATTGTTTATTATACTAATCACCAAAGACTCGAGCAAATTACCCTTGAATTTGGAGCTATTCATAAGCTAGGTAAAAAGGATTATTATAATTTACCAACCTCTATTGCATCTATGTTTTTCTACTTAATGTCAGCAAGAGAATGCAGGGAGGTAAACTTTGCTAATGAAGTCACAAAGGCATCTCTAGCTGTGAGTCTTCATGGACATTACAGAAGTAACATGAATAGCATAAGGGAAGCCTTTTTGGACACAATGCTATTACAATTTCATCATCACTTTGAGCAAGAGGAACATTGAAGGCAGCTAACATTGGTGCGCAGCACACCTCAATCATGAATCAGAGGATTACAACATCAGTTGTTGCATAATAGACTGACCTACAAATTGCATGAGAATAAATATCAACAACACACTTAAGAACATTCCACCCAAAATGTTTGAAAAAAACCAGTAAGAAAAAGAAGTATAAAAAGACGAATTAATCAACTTCAAAATTTAGCATAAGTGATCTAATTGGCATAATAGATCCAAAAGAAAACATAAAAACACCCAATCACCCGTATGGCATAATAGATCCAAAAGAAAACATAAAAACACCCAATCTCCCATATTTAATGTTCACACTTGAATTCAACATGGACCATGTAAAGCAACAAATATATAGTAGTAAAACTGGTATGTGATTATGTTAGAAGGATTCAAAAGCAAAGAAACTAGTGGTTCCAACAATTACATTAGTTCAGCAATAACTAATAAGGATCAAAACACAATGCATACCTCATGATTATTCTGATATATGTCAGCTTTATTCAAGACAAAAACTGCTTTCTTTTTCCACTGTTGAGAATAACGAAGAAAAGCAATCTGAAAACAGCATAAAACATGTCATAGCCCTGCCTGGCCAATGATAACCAATACAAATCAAAACAAGAGAGTATGCCCCATCCACAATGACTGACCATACCTCACTTCCAGTTAAAGGGCGATCAACAAAAATGACAAAAAGAAGTAAATCTGCACGGGGTACAAATTCCTCTGTAAGACGTTGCTGCCTCTAAAGAATCACATTAGTTCCAGGTGTATCAACAATGGTCATTTGTTTTCAGAAGAACAAAAAAACTGCTGAGAGCATTCTAATTACGAATAGAAAATGGTAGTTAGAGGGGATAACATATAAAACTGAGTCTTGAATCTTGATACACATAAAGGACAGGAAGGAACCATAAGGAATTGACTTACCTCCTTAAGAATTGGAGCAGGAATGTAGCAAATATATTGACCATCTGGATGCCTTTCACAATGTTGTTGTTCAATATCTAAGTCAGTATATCGTAAAAATGTGATCTCTTTGAGATATCTTTCTCCAAGAAGCGCATTAATCACAGTAGATTTACCAGAGTTGAATTCCCCCTAGTAATATCAAGATTTAATTTAAAATAAAAAGGATAAAAGGCATGATATCATGTCAATTAACTTCAGCACTTTGGCATTTGTATGAAGTCTATATAGAAAGCAGGTGATTTTGGAATTTCACCCAATTAATTCCCTATTTGAGTTAGAATTGAAATGTTAGAATAAAAATTAAAGGGGAGCAGGAGATACAGAAAAAACCAACATATAGCATTGTTCCAAGTAGAATAATAAGAACAAAGAACATAGACCACATACTATATGAAAAAAGACTATTGAGGACAATAGAGTTTCTGAAGTTTGTAAAGACAGAAGAAATAACTAGTCCCTATAAGTAAACCATGGTTCAACACTATAGAAATGCTTACATATGGAGGTAATCAGACGTTCAGGTGAATTAAAAGCAGAAATTTTTTACGACAAATATCACTTATTAGTTAAGTAGTTTCTAACTAAAAGAAGATTTGTTTTTGAAATTTAGAGCTAATACCAATGTATATTCCAGGAACCAGAATTTGTTGAGATTCAACACACAATTACCACTATAACCAGTAAGAATGGCTCATCAATTTGAGAAACCGCATCATTAAGAAGTGAAACCTCCTCCAATATCTTTTAAAATGAATCCCAATTCAACACAGAGTAAAAAATATGCTGGTCAAAAAACAAAATAACAAAATAAAGAATTACTTCAAATACCAAATATTTTAATTAAAAGATCACCAGAGGTGCAGCCCTCTTCATAACTTCAATAGCTTCATTCAACACTGGAGGGAAAGGTGACAGAGAGCAAAGAATCTTCCCTCAACCTGCACTTATAAGTTAGAAGTAATGCATGGTTCTAAATGTATACTCACAATGTCATAAGATTGGTCCAGTTCCCAATAAAACTGGTATTGGTCCACATAAACTGCTTCCATCTATCCTACGGCAGATAATGCAATGAATAATTTTACAATTTAACAGAGATATAAAATAAAAGAAAAGAAAATAAAAACTGAAAGGAACATTTGCATTAGTTTATGTCAGTCACAAGTCAATGAGATACCTCATTGGTTACCTGAAGTTTATGTGACTCACAACTCAGTTTATGTCAGTCTTGTTCAACCCAGATGCATCTTTAAGGAAAGTAGTTATTTCCTCTGGTGAATTACCCACTTTGCTACCATTGATGAGGAATTGAATTCCTTTCTTTGCCTTCCTGTATTTAGTCATATACATTGCTTCCATAAACTTAGCATTAGCTTCCTACATGTCAAACAGTTGAACAAATAACAGAGATGTGGTTGCAATTCCAAAATTTCTGCACTTGGTTACCTGAAGTTTGAGTTGATAATGTCAGTGTTGTTCAATACTTGAAACATGACATACCTTATTGGACATTCCAGAATGAGTGTCTTCTCCTTCACTGCAGTGACCATATGCATTGTATCTGTAAAAAGCATAAGTAGACTACAGGAACATTTGTATACCCATTGGTTAGTTGTTCGTGGAGTGAATTGAAATGCAGGTTACATAGAGCCACTGAGTAGGTTAAAAATGAATTTGGATATAGAAATAAAATAAACACTGAAACAATGTATTGTTCAAGGAACACGCCCACAACGAAGGGCTGGATTGAAAATCAGTTCCATCATCTGAATTGAACTTTAATCATAAAATACATATGAAAAAGGAAGATGTCAAAATCAGTTTAAAAAAATGTCTTCCTTTAACGAAAAATGTTCCTAAGTTTTCTAAATTTTTCTAAGTTCTGATTTCTTCATTTGGAGAAAATATGTCGCCCATTTATGCTGGAGTGTGGTCATGGTCTCTTTTGTTACCGCTGTTCCATCAGAAAATCACTGCACATATGTAAATATGAATTTAGTAAATGACATTCAAGGAGGTCAAAACTAGTGAGGTCTAATTACATTAACAACTAAATGAATAATAACAAACATACGCTAATCCATTCATCCTTCAATCTGGCACTTACGATGCACCATATCCAGTGCATAACATAGTATCCACACTCGTAGTTTCCTGTTTGAACATGACTCTACAGGCAACATGTGTACACAAAAGGTTTTTAATTCAGTCAATGCAACCACACATGACATTCACATGGCATTTGGAATTTAAAAAAAGACGTACCTTTACTTCAATCCACTGAGGCCCATGTTAGGGTGGCTTTCCCTCTGCATTTTTGCTTACTGATTTCATTGCACTATTTTAAATATAGAAACAAAGCATTACGATCATTGGTGGTGTGATGTACGATTGCATTATGTCCTTAAATATGCCAAAGGCAACACTAACCTATTTACTGCATTCTTGATAGCAGCATCAGGCTTCTTCCGCAAAGGACAAAACCAAACCACTAGATTGTCACCTGGGCACAAAATGAGCAGCTGCCAATGGGCACTGAACAGATAAAGGAACTTCATTCAGTCAATATGTGCAACCTAATACACATGTGGAACAACAATAACTCAACTTACTGATTTAAATAAGGTGCTATGTAAATTTGTTTTCCTACTTCCTTTAACCATCTTCCAATGTAATTTTCACACTCTTGACGTCTGGTGTTTGCATTGTGGATACACTGAGGTTCAAGGATACACTCCTGTTTTATAATCAATTAGATATGCTTTAACTATTAAAATTTTATAAATACCCCTATGTGTTTTCTTTATGAGAAACTCTTGATTCGTTCAGTTTTTTAGGAAAAAAAACATTTAAAGAGAGTCTTCTAAAAGAATAACACTACAAATAGTCTGAAGATTGACGTTAATCAAAGAATCATTTATTTTACATTCATGAATTGATCATCTTGTGAAGAAATATTGAAGATTAAAGATCTACACATTTCAAGTGTATTCAATCCTTTATCTTTTATTCTTTTAGATTGTGATTCTTAGTTACGGTTACTAAGGATGTTAAAGAATTGATGGAGCTTTAATTCTAGATCTTTTCTCATAGGGTTTAAGAGAAATATTTGATTTCAATTAGAAAATTATGTGTGCATAGTGTTTGTACTTATGTTCTCTATATAGTAGAAGTTCTAAGAGGACTAAGAACAACTAGATGTAGGTCCAGATTAGACTAAACCAGTATAAACTCCTGTGTGTTTCTCATATTCTTTATAACTCTAAGTATTGTAATCATCTTGGTAGTCAAATTGATCTCAAGAGCCATCATAATAGATTATGCTTTTATACATGTTTTAATCACTGAAGTTTCTGTTTTCTAAATATCTTTTGAAAAAAACTTTGATTGATTTAAAGGAGTTTTTTAATCAGTGTTAAGAACGAATTCATAAAGATTTTGAAAGAATTTATTCACCCCCCCCCCCCTTCTAGATTCTTGGCTTGATCCAGCAATCCTCACTTTTATGGATGGCCATTCTAGTTATAATCAAATTTTTATGGTTGTTAAAAATGTACACAAAACAGTACTCAGATGTCCTAGAGCTCTGGGGATATATGAATGGCTAGTAATGTCATTTGGATTGAAGAATGCAGGTTCTACATACCAAAGGGCAATGAACCTCATCTTTCATGACTCCATCGGCAAGAGCATGGAAGTATACATTGATGATGTGGTGCTCAAGTCAATCGATGTGGGTCAACATTTGGCCGATTTAGAACAAGCCTTGTAGAAAATGAGGTTTCATGGGTTAAAAATGAATCTAGTCAAATATGCATTTGGGGTATCAACTAGGAATTCCTTTGGATTCTTAGTACCCCAGAAGAGGATTGAATTTGATAAGAATAAAGCTAAAGTAGTATTGGAGGTTGGACCACCTCAAAATAAGAAAGAGCTACATAACTTATTTGGTAAGATTAATTTCTTACATAGATTCATAGCCAATTCGGCTCATAAAATGAAGGATTTATCACCCTTGCTAAAAGTGAAGGATAAAGAAGAATTCATTTGGGGTGACGAACAACGACAAACATTTGAGCAAATTTAGCAAGTGTTAGCCAAACCACTAATGCTAGTGTCACCTATACCAGGGAAGCCTTTGAAGTTGTACATATCAACTGCAAATAAATCTATCAAATGCCTTCTAGCACAAAATGCAGAAGATGGAATCAAAAAAGCAATTTATTATCTTAGCCAATTATTAAACAATGTTGAATGTAATTACACTTCTGTTGTGAAATTATATTTATCATTATTTTACCCATCATCCATGTATTAGTTGAGTTTGTCACCCAACATCCATGTATACAAATAGATGAGGTGTCCAAACTGACCAGCAATTACGTTAGCCTCTAACCTTGGATTTTGAGTTTTGATGGTTCACGAACACAAGAAGGGGTAGGAATTGGAGTAACCACCATTAGCCCAACAAGAAGAGTATGGAGATATTCTAGGCCAATTGATCTTGAATATTCTAACAATCAAGCAGAGTATAAAGCATTAATATGGGGTGTATAGCTATTATTACAAAAGGATATGAAATGCACACAGATTTATGGGCATTCCCAATTGGTGATTCAACATATGAAGGGAGACTATAAATCTAACCCAATCGCCTTAGCAGAGTTCTATAATCGGCTAAACGATTACTTAATTGTTTTGTGGATATAACCATAGAACATGTTTCTGGAGGGGAAAATGATGAGGCTAATCATCTAGCCTAACACGCCTCTAGATACAAGAAGCTAAAAGATGGGGCATTTGAATCAACCATTAACGAATATTGCACAATGGAAATTGGATCAGTAGACCTATGGCATCAGGAAATGATGGACTATTTACAAAATCCATCTAACAAAGATGAGTTCAAATTGAAGTAGAAAGCTTTGAAATACACCATGATAAGAGATGAGTTGTATAGGAGAAGTTTCAATGGGGTCTTGCTGAAATGCGTAAACTAAGTGGAATCAATGTGATTGATGGGAGAAGTTCCAATGGGGTCTTGCTGAATTACGTAAACTAAGTGGAATCAATGTGATTGATGGGAGAAATGCATGAAGGATTATGTAGGGCTCATAGACCAGGACTTGTAATGAATTGGTTGATGGTTCGACATGGATATTATTGGCAAACAATTATGACTGATTGTAATCAATATGCCAAGGGGTGTGAGGAGTTCCAAAGGTTTGGGCCTTTACAAAAGATTCCATTAGAATAAATGCATGCAGTAGTTAAGCCTTGGCCACTCAGAGGATGGGCTATGGATGCTATCAGCAAGATACACCCAGCCTCATCCAAAAGACATAGCTTTATTCTGGTAGCAACTAATTATTTTACAAAATGGGTTGAAGTTGAACCATTGGTCAGTGTAACTCAGGAAGCCATAATCAAGTTCACTAAACAAAATATCATTTACAGATTTGGCATACCTGAGTCAATCACTACTGACCAAGGAACTATGTTCACTGGAGACAAAGTAAGCTTGTTCATACGACAATTTGACATTAAGATGATACATTAAACACCATACTATACCCAAGCAAATGAACAAGCGGAAGCCACTAACAAGATCTTGGTAGATCTTCAAGAAGAGTTTAGAGAAAAATCTGAAAAGATGGCACAAAACATTGCAAGAAGCATTGTGGGTTTGCCGAAATACTCCAACCAAAGCTACTAGTTGTACACCATTTCAGCTGACTTATGGACATGATGCAATCCTGCCATTAGAAATTAATGTGTGATCATTAGGACTAGTAAAAAAGTACATGCTAAGTTAAGTTTGGATGAGTATCAATAAGCCATGCTTGATGAATTGGACGAGTTAAACGAAGACCGGCTCGTGGCATTTGATTAGGTTCAGCTTAACAAGAGAAGAGTAGAAAGGACATATAATAAGCATGTTAGACTGAAGAGGTTTAGTGAAGGAGATATCATTTGGAAGTCAATTTTGCCTCTAGGGGAAAAAGACTTAGAACTTGGCAAGTGGTCCTTAAACTGGGAATGGCCATTTATAATTAGTCATACCTTGCAAAATAAAGCATATCAACTAGTTAATTCAGATGGAAAAGAGTTGGAACGAAGTCTAAATGCTAAGTACTTGAAAAAATTATATCCTTCCATATGGGAATAAGGACAAAAGCAAAAAACAAATTGTCAATGGAAACTACAAGTCGGTTACCTAGCTAGTCTAAAAGGGTGCTTGAAATCAAACTTATTCAAAGCAAGAAAGGCATAAGGTCAAAAGGACAGTCAAGGATTTGCAACTGAATCAGTTACCATATCAGTTGGCTCAATTAAAGAGGTGTCGACATTGCCTCCATCTCCTTTAGCTTGGTCTAAAGGCCCAACATTTGTAGTTGGGGTAGCAATAGAAGCATTTTTAGCAACAACGATGACAGGAGCGCTAAACACTTTGACAACAAGTTCTGCTATGCGATCCATAATGCCTACTAAAGGAATGGGTATAGATGGGGCAACCAAAGTGGATGGAACTGAAGGTAGGACAAATAAAGTTTGTTTGGCTTGCTCAAATTTGTCATAAATAATCCCATATCCTACGATCCTTAGCAATACCTGTTTCACATGTGCTCGGATATTTCTCCAAGCCATCTTTTTTATGTAGCAAATGAAGGATGTTGGGGTCAAGTGAATTGGCCAAGATGTAAAGCTGAACACGCTAGTCAGAATTGCCCTTAAGCTTGGCATTTAGAAGAGTGATATTGGGATTTAATTCAACCAATTCTTTCTTGATTCTCCCAAGTTCAGTAGTTAGGTTGACAATCCTCTTATTGAGACGCTCTTATTCTACCAAATCACTTGTCATTTTCCTTCGATAGTTTGAAAATTGGCAGTATGAGTAGATTTTTGAGTTTCCATTTGCCTTAGTTGTTCCAAGTCAGCTACAGCAGAACAATAACAAAATTGATGCATATTGTGATTAAAGATTAAATCATCAATTGCCATGTTGTTATGGTTGAGGAGTTGGCAACTAGCATAAAAAATTGTAGGAGCCTTGACCAATTTTGAAAAAGAGAACTGAATTGACTTCAACATAGCTGGATTAGAAGGGATGTCCCCTTAGATAAATTGCTTTACATGAGAAAAGTGATCAGCAATTGGGGACCCATCCGACATCGCTGGAATAAAGGAAGCTGAGGATTTGAGGTATTCAGTTAAAGCTTCTATGGCAGTGAAATAGGGCAATCGTTGGAGCAGTGGGTATAAGGAATGGATATTAATACCTAAGCCAAAGGAGGGTTAAGAATAACCGATTTTTGAGCAGCAACAAACCTAGTAGTCCTTTTGAAAATCAAAGGGGGGCAGAGTATAAAGTGGTGGCCTCCTTCATATTTTCCAAATCAATGGTTTCAATTTTTTGTTTGGATGTAATAGGAAAATTTTAGTCGAATAAATAGAAAAGAGAAACTAAATGGAAAAGATGCAAAATAGTACCTTTTTGCGGAGCTGCTCAAGGATTAATGGTGGTTCTTGTCAATGAGCTCTTTTTCATCTTAGCCTAAATAGAAACTTGATGAGGAAAAGGATAGGGTTGGCTTGGAGTTTGAGCAATGTGATCTGGTTGAACACGATCATTGGCTTGCAAAAGGTAAAAAGGAAAACCTTTTGAAAAAAAAGGCATCTTTCACAACAGGTCACCAATTAAGAAAACTAGTTGTTTTCTACTCCAGCTCCCGCAAGGTTGCAGATTCTAAACTACTTCCCCTATACTCAATCGCTTGGACATACCGACACAAGCAATCAACATTAATGGACGAGAATCAGCGAGGCTTAACCAAGATTATTCTATCCCTAGAGATAATCTCAATTAAGTACTTGATTCATGTTCAGGTTTCAACAAGGCTCGCTAAAGCGCAAGTCAATTCCTGAATTCCTCTATATGATGGTCAATCAAATAAAAGCATTAATTATAGAAAAAAAATAAAGAATTCAAGATGAATTATTGAATTGATAGAATTAAAGCGAAAAAAGGTTCATCTTTTCCTTTCCTAGGTGGAAGAAATTACACTCATAAAAATAATATAATGAAAACTAGAGTGTCTAATGGAATTATGAAAGTGTATAGTAGGTGGAAGTCTAAAATATAATTCTAAGAACTGCTCAGGACTTCTACACCATTACAACGAATGTCTAGCCTCCTATTTATTGAATTGTAGTTGGGTTTAATTAAGGAGATAATCACAAGAAATTACAAATAAATAATATCTCTAATTAATTCAAGTAATCATCTTCTTCTTTAGTTGATTTATCCTTGAAAAATATCTTACTCTTGATTTCCCTAGTTTTTATCTTCAATTTCCACAATTTCTTCTTCTAGAACCTTCTGCTGATTTTGGGTCTCTAGAGCTTTTGCCAGAATGATCTGTTTTGGCTGGAAAACTATCAAAAATTCATTAAAATAACTAAAACATAAAATTCTACCTTATACAAGATAAAAAATGAATTTAAAGCTAATTTGATTCAAAACAAGGCCTAAAGTTAACTAAAATGTCAAATAAACGTCACAAAATGCACATGAAAAATCAGTAAATTTGACGTTTATCACACCCACGTCATCCAGGAAGCCAAAGATAGCTTCTATGAAGAAGTGAGCCAAACCAGAGGTGGTGGACTTGATCTAAAAAAACTAACTTAGAGTAGGATCTTTGGCATAATGATATAGTGTTTTAGTCGATTGTTGTTGTTTGGTCACAAACATTGGGAAATACATAGTAATCCAAAGTTGTAGGAACCAAAGAGGACTAGAGGCACTAGATATATTCTATTTTGTTTTCATCCTCTTCAAAAGTAGAAAGATATTTGTACAGGGAGGACAAGAACAAAACTTCTATTGTCGTAGGCTTATTTGATTTGAGAAAAGAAACGTGGTGGGCATGTTCAGAGACAATGGTTTTTGAAGAAGAACGGATAAAATACTTACAAAACCAAAACAAGAGAAAGCATTGTGTTTTGCGTCAAAAGCAATATTTGTTTTCTTCATGTGAGCCATGATGAAGTGAAGGTATCCGTTGGTGGATATATCAAAAAACACCTAGGTCTATAAAGGGTTGGTTGAATAAGGAAGGAATCTCATCACTGACGATGGGAGACCCAAGACAGCAGCTACATCTTGCAGTGTGATGGTCATGAAGCCACAAAGGAACACAAAAGTGTTTGTTGTAGTGGATCAAAAGCTTAAGAAGCTAAAGATCAAGGGGTAATTTAGCTCCACATCGTGGCAGGTTAGATTGATGGAATCAGATGCCCTATAGTTTTCATTCATCTTATTTTGTAGTGTTGGACAAGTGGCCTCAATAATTTAAGAGATGGGTGAATTAAGTTTCAAAATTTCCCACTAATAAACTTTTAACCCCCTTCTAAATGATAGACTCATAATGCAGAAGAAGAAGCAACAATCAATTTAATAATGTTCTTTAAACATGCAAGACAAAATTGATTGCAATAACATAACTGAGATAAGGGAAGAGAAAAATGCAAACTCAATTTATACCGGTTCGACCACTTTTCGTGCCTACGTCCAGTCCTCAAGCAACCCACTTGAGATTTTTCACTATCTCTGTAAATCCTTTACATACTTTGAACACACCTTAGGATCCCTCACCCTTGTGTTCAAAGATTCTCCAAGAGACAACCCGTCTCTTGATTACAATTCTCACAATCCAAGAGATAACCAGTCTCTTGATTACAACTGACTTTCTGAGATGAAAAGAAAGATTTTTCTCCTTTAGAGTGGATGATACAAATTAAAGTTCCTAGAGGAATTTCTCTCTTTTAGAGATGATAATACAATTTGAAGTTCCTGGATGAATTCTCAATAGATTTATAAGTGCTTTCCCAAGAGTTGTTGAGAGAGCATTTGACAATTAAGTTCTCTTAGAATATCTTTTTCTTGCTTTTCGAAGTCAGACACTCATATATATAGGCCCATTGTGTCTTTTCAAAATGGTTTGAAGAGATGTGTCTTTTCAAAAAACTTTTCTGAAATTTTCTCACTGGTAATCGATTAGAAGTTTCCGATAATTGATTACACAATTATATTTTGAAGGGTCATGACTTTTCAAAGTGTTTTCTGAAGTGTCGTTGTGGGTAATTGATTTCAAACATCTGGTAATCGATTACATGATTCAAAATTCAAATTCAAAACCCTTTTAAAAAGCTGATTTTCAAAATTATCTTCTGGTAATCGATTATACTGCCTGGTAATCGATTACAAGAGCCTTTGCTCTCTTGGAAACATTTTGTTTTAAGGCAAAAATAATCAACCAGTGAGATTGTTTGAGGCCTTATCTTTTTCTTGATCTTGTTAGCTTGACCTTGAATTAATCTTGAAGCAATGATTAACCTTTGAATGTTTGTTAAAGCAATGCTTAACTGTTGAATGTTTGTTAAAGCAACCTTGTTTGATTCTACTTTGGCATCATCAAAATCATGTATTCATACATTCACATGTAGTAGTGACTTTTTTGAGCCACCTATAGTAACGGTCAAAACCCCTAGGCCAAGTTCCTAAATTAGAGGGAATAGAACTTATCCAACTAAGAAGTGATGGGAATCAGATAGGTATCATGATAAAGGTAATGCTCGAGGAAGGTAACAACATTGGTTACATAATCAATACAAGGGCAAAGGTAGAAGTATCCTTCGTGGGCCTTGAGAGGATTGACAGAGCCACTAGGGGCTATGGGTTGTTCTTGATCCTCTTGACTGCTCAAAAAGCTAGACGAGGAATATGATGACTCATCATTAGAGCCATCACCATATTCGTAGGGCCTAGATTGAGAGTTGTTGATGGTAGACATGGTGAAATCGAAAGTGAAATTACCAGAGATGAAGAAAGAAGAAAACAAATAATAAGTTAAATCAGATGGTTAGCAACAATGAGGAAAGGTTATTTAAATAAGACTTACACATACATAACAACTAGAGATATTAAATGCAAAGCCAGTTACAAAGATTAAAAGAAGAGGGAAAGATTGAAACAAATATATCTTAACCCTTCATGTGACCAATCAGTGTTAAGATATAGGGAGGCATTTGTTACCAGGCAAAATATTTTCAGTTAGCCGAGTGAATCAAGATGGAAACTTAGCCAAAAAGAGTTTGTTGTGATTTCAGATAAAGTGGTGAGATTCAATTGTTATAGAAGATAATTTAGCTAATATTTTGAAAATTTAGATAAAGCTCAAAAGATAAGCACATCAGATTTTGAGTTGTGGCTAAAATCATGAGATTCTAGATAAAATCAGTTGAAAACGTGAAAATCCCATGATTTAGGAAATGATTCCTAAAAATTCGGAATAAGGGGAACACACCTTGTTGTCGTCTATCCGAAATCAATTGAAAATGAAGGAATCATGTGCGAACATGGGTAAACACGATTTAGGTTTACTTAAGTTAGATTTTACAATATAAATAGTTGTTTATGAAACGTTTGTAAGAACCTTCAATAAAAAACAAGCAATCAATGCAATTAATTTCTAGTTGTCTTTTAAGTCTATTGTTATTCTTTCAAATTCAATCTTTATATTATTTCATTCGTATTTCTGTTCAAAATCACCCAAGTCAAGTACTATTTGTAGTAACTTAAGAGCCCACAGAAGCTTAAGGGACAAATGTATCCTCCTCTTGACAACCAAATCATTTGAGTCATTATTTAAATTTTGGAATCGTGTTGAAGTAGTTATAACCAAATTCATTTCGGTTAATTGTTAAGTTTTATCGCGAACAGAAAAATATGTTCTTTTATCATATTAGTTCTTTCTCCCTTACATAATGCTTGTGTGTTTTGTTTGTTTGATGGGTGGTTTTAGTTATTCTATTATGCTTTTGTCTTCATGACCTTATGAGACCATATTTATGTTTTTTTTTTGTACCATAGACCATATCTATGTTATGTTAACTCAAGGGATGTGTCTCTGCATATTTTTAATAAATAAAAAAGGGAAAAAAGATATAGAAGTTAAAAAATAAAAAAATAACTAATATAAGAGTAGTGAATAATTATTAAAATAGAGTAATAAAATTTTAAAAATTAAAAAATGATAAAAATTGTCTAAAACTTGAGGGAAAAAAATATTCATTTTATTAGTAGTATAGATAATAACATCAGTTAGTGTTATTTAACTTCACGTTTAAACTAATAAGTATTTTGTTCATACATGTGTATCTAAATTAAGAGAAACTGAAAAAAATACTTAAAAGACAATATTATTTACGCAAAGATATTTATTATGAATGGGAAATGCATAATTAATTCAAGTAAAATATAAAAACAATAGATTAAATAAGAAAATATTTAAAAATCTCTTAAGAGGCAAAACCTGCAGCAAAAATGTTGATATGCATTGGAAATTAAAAGAATAAAACCTCTATACGTTTTTTTTTATAAGAAATATGAATTTATATTATAATGAAGGGAGCACTAGGAGTACTCCAACCCATTACAAGAATGTCTCAGATGAGATAGTTTCAAACTTTACTACATAGAAAAGGTGAATTCCACCAATCTAAAATATTCGATTCACCTACCCCTCCTACCTTTCCCATGAACCAGGCCCAACATATGTGCTTAATTTGATTGATAGTCTTGGGAATGTCTTTTTCCTCCTCCTTGAAGATGCTATTATTGTGCACCTGCCAAATGATCCACAAAGTAGCCAACCAAAACATAAAGGGCACCTTGTTTCTGCTAGTGTTGTATTTGAGGAGCCTATCATATTCCCAAAAATGTTGAACTCCCCCCACTGCTATAACATTGACAATCCCAATCCAGCTCAAAATTTCTTTCCAAATACATTTAGAAAAATCACAGTGAAAGAATAAGTGTACAACATTTTCATCACAAGAATCACATAGAGAGCACCTACTATTATTAATGACCACATTCCTTCTAATTAAATTATCCTTGGTTGGCAATCGATCCAATAGTAACCGCCAACAAAACAAAGCTACTTTGGATGGCACAGGAACTTTCCAAACTATAGATAGTATATCCAGTATATCGCTATTCATTTGTGTTTGATTTACCAAAGACATGGCAAAAGAATAGCAAGAACTTACAGTGAATAATTTGGAGTTGTGTAAGGACCACTTCCACCTGTCATGAGATTCTGCCACTAGATGCACATCAACCAGAATGGTCTCCAAAGAGTGAAGTGACTCTTCCTCCTTCGGATTTAACTGTCTCTTCCAAGTCAAGCCCCACGTCCATTGGTCTCTCCTCCATGAACCTGCGTTTCCTATAGACACCAACTGCTGAGATGAAATTGCAAATAGCTCCGGAAAAGCATCCTTCAACGGCTCAGACCCTAACCATTTATTATACCAAAATAGAATTGATTGTCCATCTCCTACATCACAACTCACTGCTCTTTGAAAGAAATTCTAGTTTTGTGACAAATCTTTCTCCAACAACATCAAATCCCGCCACCATATTGAATCTTTTGTGCCCCATGATCGATCAAGACTACAAGTTTGCTTTGCTATTAAATTACCATATCTAAAAGCTAGCAAATCCCTCCAAAGTGCTTTATGATCATGAATACACCTCCACTTCCATTTAGCCAGCAAAGATATGTTGAAAACCTCTAAATTCTTCACACCCAACCCTCCCTCTTTCTTCGGTTTGCAAATGTCTTCCCATGACACCCAACAAATCTTCCTTTCCTCCTCATGTGATCCCCACAAAAAATCTCTTTGAATTTGTGTTAGTTCCTTAATAACCACTTTAGGAGCTTTGAAAAAGGAGAAAAAATATAGAGGTAAACTCGAGAGAACTGAATTAATAAGTGTTACCTTTCCTCCGATGGATAGATTACGTCCCCTCCAACAAGACAATTTAGCCCTCATAGAATCCACCACCGGTTTCCAAGTCGATCTTCGCCGCGGGTTGGCACCAATTGGAACACCCAAGAACTTAAAAGGTATTAAAGTCATACAACAAGAGAGAAAGATTGATGCTGACTCTAGAAAACCTTCATTGATATTCAAACCAATCAACTTACTTTTGTGGAAATTGACCCGAAGACCAGATACTAACTCAAAGCTTCTGAAAGTAGTTTTGATGCTCCACAAATTCTTCCAAGACCCCTTACCCAATAAAATTGTGTCATCAGCAAATTGTAATAGAGACAAGTTCAAACCATCTGCCACCTGATAACCATCAAAATTTCCAACCTGACTTGCCTTTTGTACCAAACCAGAAAGTCCCTGTGCCACAATGAGAAATAAAAATGGAGATAGTGGATCTCCTTGTCTTAAACCTTTATGAGCTGTGAATTCATCCGTGGGGCTCCCATTAACCAAGACTGACATAGAACTAGAAAAAACACACGCCTGTATCCACCCAATCCATCTCTTATCAAAACCCATTCTGTTCAACATGTAAGTCAAAAAACTCCAGGAAACCGAGTCATATGCCTTCTCAAAGTCTACCTTAAACAACAAACATTCATCCTTTCTACGTTTGGAAAGATCAACTACCTCATTAATCATCAAGACACCATCTAAAATTTGTCTTCCTGAAATGAAAGCTGACTGACAAGGAGATATAAGTTAGCTATTACCTTCTTTAATCTAGACGCCAACACCTTGGAGAGAATTTTATATAGGCACCCAATCAGACAAATGGGCCTATATTCCTTTAGATCCTGGGGATTATTTACCTTTGGAATCAAAGCCAAGAAGGAAGCCGTAATAGCTTTAGGAAGCACACCTGTGATATGAAATTCTTGTAAAAATTCAACAATATCATCCTTGACAAACTCCCAACATTCTTTTATAAAGCGCAAGTTGAAACCATCCGGACCAGGGCATTTATTACCATCACAACTCCACACTACATCCTTTATCTCCTCCTCTGAAAATGGTGCCACTAAGAAAGAATTTTCTTCCGACCCCAAAGTCTAAAACTCTATCCCCCCCCAACACCGGTCTAGAAAAAGAAGCTTCCTTGAATCCTTCCTCAAAAAATCGACGCACTTCCATCTTCACTTCCCCAACCTGTTCCACACAACGCCCCTCCACTTGTAAGGATAAAATTTGATTCTTTCTCCTCCTATCTTGAAGACAAGAATGAAAGAATTTTGTGTTAGAATCTCCTTCTTTAATCCAATGCAACCTAGATTTCTGTTTCAACAAGCTCTCCTTCATCATTAGTTGTTGCCAAAATAATGCATTTGCTTCTTTCTTCTTCACCACCACATTAAGATTACACCCCTCCTCTATGCCTCTGTCCAACTCATTCATATCAGCCACTATATTTTCTATATTAAGGTCTAGCCACCCAAACACCTCCTTATTCCACTTTTTCAAACTCTCTCTAA
Source organism: Glycine max (assembly GCF_000004515.6). NCBI lineage: Eukaryota > Viridiplantae > Streptophyta > Magnoliopsida > Fabales > Fabaceae > Glycine > Glycine max. The sequence goes on along the minus strand of NC_038254.2, from coordinate 39,010,587 downwards.
TAATTTTCAGCTTCTCCTTTATGACATATGCCTTTCTTCCAGTAATCTGAATCTTCTTCCACTCCTCAACAATAAAAGACTTGAAACCATCATGTTCAAGCCAGCAGTTATTAAAACGAAAAGGCTTAGGACCCCAATTGGGATTAGAACATTCCAACCATATGGGGCAATGATCAGAAATGTCTCGTTTACCAACCCTCTGCCCCTTTACTTGCCATAGATTCATGATGCCATCTGAAACAAGAAACCTGTCCAATCTACTAGCAGCAATACCATCAGAGCAAAAATAAGTAAATTTATTCCCATGCAAAGGAGGATCAATAAGATTCATTTCATTCACAAAAGCATTAAAATCCACCATATCAATATGCCCCCAATTTTCGCTTCTGCCTGTCCTTTCCTCCCTATTAGATACCGCATTGAAATCCCCCACCAGACACCACTCTCCCGCAGAGCTACCATATTTGAGATTATATAAAGTCTCCCACAATAATCTTCTACCAGCAGTATTACATGGAGCATAAACATTAACGAAGAAGAATAATTTCGACTTAAACTCAACACAAACACCTATGAAGCCATGACCAGAAAAATTAGACTTAACCACCCATAATCCCCTTTTCCACATCATTAACAAACCACCCGACAAACCAGACGAAGGCAAAGCTATCCAATCAATTAACTGGTTACCCCACATATTTTCAATAACATAATCTTCAATAAATTCTCTCTTAGTTTCTTGGAGACAAACAAGATCAAAATTACCTGAATTGATAATTTTGGCCAACCTCCTTCTCTTTGAATTGTCTCCCAACCCTCTCATGTTCAAAGACATAATATTCATGAGACACCATTGTTGTTCACCCTCTGCTGCTTTGCAACTGCATCTCTGCTCTCACATAAATTAATCTGCTGAATGTACACCTCGTCCTTCTCCGTGCCTTCCACCCCTATGTGACGTGCCTCTTCCCAAACCCTCTGCGCCACTGATTTGCTCTGTAAAACCCAGAACTTGTTGTTACATAAACGCATATCAGCGCTTGACAACGACCCACCGCACAAGACCGAGCCACCAGAGAAATGCGTTGAGGCTTGCTCTATTGCTGTGCACGACTTTACAGGAGCTTCGTTCATGGAGGATTGCTGAGAAATTGATTTCAAATCATGATTGACCTTGTTGGAACGTGATGCCCAACCCGGTTTTGAGAGCAAGCCACGTTTGGAAAGTTTTCTCTGTTTCACGCGTGGGATCTGAGAAGAGAGATTGTTTCTTTGGATTGAAGAGAGTCTTTCCAATAATGGGCCTGAGTTATTATTAAAAACTGGACCCAAATGATTCTGAGACACAATTGGGCCAAACGAACTTAATGAATTTCCTGGGCTTTCTTCACAAAACCCTCTTTACACCCCCCTGATCCACGTGTTGCACTCACATGCGAATTTGCTGAATATTCCCCCACTTGTTGACTCTCTAATCGTTTCATAAAATCTCCAGCAGAGTTCCAACACAATGAATTATCCTTTGAGTGGTCTTTTATCTCCTCCACGTAATCCTCCCCTAATTCCTGATTACCACTTTTACTTACCAACTCATTATTGCCTACATTTGAATTTGAAATTGATATTCCAATTAATGCCTCATTTAATGTTGAATTATTTCCATAACTGCCAGCTTCATCATCCTCCTCCACCAAATCATCTTCCGGCGAACTCTCCGGCCACACTTCATCGTCACTAGAAGAATTTTCATCATTATATAACTCGCGCTTACTTTGATCCTGTAAACTACTCCATTGTATTGGACCAAACCAATCCTCCACCATCTTAATGGAAAAAGAGACGCCATTGATACACACCTTGCGGATCATATTAATTGCCTCTTTTTTGACTGTGCGCACCATTAATCGAGCTACATCCATTGTCTTTCTCTTCATGGTGTTGTCATCAGAATGTACAAAAACGCCAATATCCTTCGTTAAAAAAGAGAAGAAATCGGAGTCCCATACGTGGCTTGGAACCCCGTAACATCTCACCCAAACCAATCTCTCCTCGTCTACGATCGACGCATTCCACGGCTTGATTTCTTTGAACCATTGTTGTAGCCACCCTTTCGCTTCCTCTATGTAGCCTTGGAAGTCCTCGTCATCTACACTACCTTCTAAGAGAACCATGTTAGCTCCTAAGGGAGTAACTAAAATTGTAGACACCCCTTGCATAGCAAAATGTTCTTGTATAAGATAAGATTGGCCCGGATGTATCACAACGCCGACCATAGCTTTACTTAGACGCTTCATATCATCCACCTTTGCCTCATACTTCAGCTCGCCACCCATTTGGTCATGCATGGATCCGTTTGTAATTTTACAAGCTTGGCCAATGACTTTCGGTTTCCACACCTGAGTTGACTTCCGTACCACCGGCTCACTCTCCTTAGATATTGGCCCCCCGGGCATCTTCTTCGCTTGATCTCTTTGATATCGAGGAAGATTTGCAAAAAGCTTATCCCTTCCAATGAAAATATTGTCTAGCTTCATGGCGAATCGTTCCGGCTCTTGAATCCGGCAAAAACGAGCAAAACCGAATCTTTTACCCATCCTATTTCTCCTTGTCGGAATCACCACCTCTTGCAAGTCACCATAGCTCCTGAGACTGTTGAACAAGTGCTTCGCATTCATCTCCTCCGCAAAATTGGTAATGTAAATCGTTGTTGATTGTAGTTGCTCCTTACTCCTTTGGTCCCTGGATTGATAAATATCTGGTTTGGTATAACCAGAGCCTCTCCCACCATCCCACCTCTTACGATATTGCACAAGATTCCACCCATCATCATATTGCACCTTTGTGTGAAAAGCACCACCTCCATTCTCCCACCGCCAAGAATCCCCTCTCCCACCGTCCACTCCCCTTCTCGCCCCACCTCTCATTGAGTATACATACCTATTAATAGTGAATACACGTACACAGACCCACCATGAGTACGTAATCTTTGCAAGTCCACCTCTATACGTTTGATTATTATTGAATTGTTAGTGAACTGTCCAAATAAATTATTGGACTGTTATTTGGTGCTTTCCTGATTCAATTCTGTGTTCAATTTTCAATTCTGTGTTCAATTTTCTGTTATGACTTGAAGTGGTTTTATATAAAATATGTTTGATCCTAGTTCTATGTAATGTCGCATTGAAATCAAGTAGTGTCTCTGTCCCATAATAATCATTTAGTAAGAAAGAAAATTTTATCTTAAAATAATTATTATTTTCAATTTTTAATATATCATTAATTATTTATATTCTTCGAATATTATATGAGTTACAAAAATAAATAAATTAATAATAAGATTAATTTTATAAAATTATTATTCTTTTTTATTTATTTATTGGTTTTTTTCAATCTTTATAAAATAATCTAGGAGGATAGTTATAATACGAAGGAAGAAATACATGTTTGCATGATTATCAAAATGGTGAGCCAACTCCTATAACTCCATAGGCATCATAAGGATTAACTCATAAATATACACGTTTTTGGATAAATTGGCAGCAAATTTGGTGGACTCAAGAGTAAATTTTAAACTGCCAGAAATTATTTTTAAAAAAATATGAGAGGATTTTTTTTTTTTACAAATTACATACTATTAACTTATGATACTGTTAACACGATGAAAAAAAGACAAAAAATAATTTTTCAAAAATTTAAATAATTGATAAAAATAAGATTTAATTATTCATTTAATTCTTATAGATTTTAACTTTATTCATTTTAGTCTTATAGTTAATAAATGAAAACTATAGGATGAATAATTAAACCTATAAATAATTATTCAAATTTGAATTACTAAAAGATATATAAGCACCCAAGGATCTCGGTCGTTGAATCGTTGGTTTTAATAAACGATCTGGATTTCCTCAACTAGACTCTCGAGGATGGATCCGTGTCTCAAAAACGCACGTTTAGTGGCGAACTGAACAAACAAACCCTTGATCCGTCATTGTATTTGTAACCTCGAATCGAAGGAGAAGACGTCCCTTTTGTTTCTGCGACTACTCTCCAAGTCCGGTTTTGGTCTTCTCTCCTCTCCTATCTCACTCGCGATTGCGTTTATTCTTGTTTGGTGGAGGATTTCGCCCACTGTTCTGGTGAAGGGGAAGACCTCGCTCACTTGGACTTAAACGGTGCCTGGATCCTCAGAGTTCAGAATACGTTTTCAAGCTGTAACAGTTCTTAGTCCTATCCTTTCTTTATGTTCCAATTTGGTTTAGAATATCAGGATTTCTATATATTGTTTTTCTTTTATTGTTGCCATTTTAGTTGGCTGTGGATTGTGGTTGATTTTTTATTATTTTTAATCGTTGACATCTTGCTTTATTTTTTTGCTTTATTATGTTGTCGAAATGTTGAATTGGTTTATTATTTATAGGTATTTTTAGTAGACTCTTACGAGTTTACAGGGCTCCCACGAGTCTAGGCTGACTCTCGAGTTTTTGATAACCTTGCATGCTTGAAATGAGTTTTAGGATATGCTGTCATAACCATCAAAAATGCTTTCTTTGTTTAGAAATTGGTGTCATTCTGAATATGATGCAAATTGGAAACCCCTGTTTTGAATTGATTCATTTGATGTGCTATGACTTTTGTGTTCTTGCCTTCTTGGTTTCCATCATTTTGTGTCATGGGTTTTTAGTTGATAGGGTTTGTACCTGATACTTCCAAGTGATGCTGGGAGATTGCGCATGGGCTTTGAGTTGCATTAAACTATGAAATGAATTTCATGGAGATCCCACCTGATGGAAGTGGCAAATAGCTTTTAATTCAATAACCATCATAAATGCTTTCTTTGTTTAGGAATTGGTGCCATTCTGAATATAATGGAAACCTCTGTTTTGAATTGATTCATTTGATGTGTGATGATTTTTGTGTTCTTGGTTTCCTTGATTTAGTGACACGGGTTTTTAGTTGATAGGGTTTGTATCCGATACTTCCAAGTGATGCTGGGAGATTGCGCATGGGCTTTGAGTTGCATTAAACTATGACATGAATTTCATGGAGATCCCACCTGATGGAAGTGGCAAATAGCTTTTAATTCAATAACCATCATAAATGCTTTCTTTGTTTAGGAATTGGTGCCATTCTGAATATAATGGAAATCTCTGTTTTGAATTGATTCATTTGATGTGTGATGATTTTTGTGTTCTTGGTTTCCTTGATTTAGTGACACGGGTTTTTAGTTGATAGGGTTTGTATCTGATACTTCCAAGTGATGCTGGGAGATTGCGCAAGGGCTTTGAGTTGCATTAAACTATGAAATGATTTTCATGGAGATCCCATCTGATGGAAGTGGAAAATAGTTTTTAATTCAATTAAGTAGTCATGGAGAATTTGGTTTCTTCATGAATGCGGTTCCAGTTGATTATTTATTTTGATCCTTCCCTGGAGGTAGGAAATGATTTGAAATTCTGTATGTACTTACGTTTTTAGCAGTGGTTGCATTGATATTGATATAATGGTTGTTAATTAGTTTTAACTTTTAAGGCTATATTAGCATTTTGAAAACATTTGATGTGTGATGGTTGAATGTAATGAATTGAATTCCTTCATCTAATTCAATGAGTTTGTCTGTTTTCTTTTGATATTTGTTTTTCCATTTAGGTCTGGACTTGTTGGTCTTGATTTTTAGGAAGTTTCTTCGTTTCTTTTGGTCCAGTAATACAATGCCTTTTTAATATGTTTTTTTATTCTTGGAATCAAAGCAGGTTCAGATGTAAAATCTTCTACATCTTTGATTACTCTTGTACTTCTTGGATTAGTTGAGAAATATGAATTTAACTGGCCGGAATTTCTTCTTGTAACTGCCAAATGATGCTGGGAGATTGTGCAAGGGCTTTGAGTCATTTAACTATCATATTTGTTGTTAACAATGAAATGAATTTCATGGAAATCCCATCTGATGGCTGTAGCTACACAAGTTTTTTACTATGTAATAGTTTGTTCAAGGGTTGGGTTCCTTTGATCTTAATTCTCTTACTCTTTGGTTCATTGATGAAGGTACGAAAGATTTGTGAGATATTATTAAATTTTGAGAGTATTAAAAATATATAAGAAATTCCCGAATGTATAACATGCAGACAATTCCTCTTAAATCATGTTTAAAGCTATATGAGCATTCTGAATATGTCTGATGTATTTGAAACTACTATATTATCACTAAGAATCTAGACATCTGTGATAATGCTCAATGGGTTTGCCTGTTTGAGATATTTTTCTTATGTCTAAGTGTTTGAGTGTACCTTTTAAGGTCCTGATTGTTTAAAGCTCTATTTTAAATATTATGTTTGAATATTTTATGCATATAGCTATGTGGATTTAATTGGTGGGGGTTTTCATCCACTTCTTCCTAATGATGCTGGATGATTGAGCAATGGCTTTATTTTTTACTGGACTTCCATTTTTTCATGGGTAACTTGTTGGTGGTAGTGGCAGCAATTATAGTTTTCTTAATTTAAGGAGTCAAGGAGGATTCTTGTACTAGTAGATTTGTATTACGGTTATTGTGTCTTGTACTCTTGTCTGAAGGTTTGAAAGAATTAGGCTAAAATTTTAACAGTAATTGCATGCTGTAAACATACCAGGATGTTGTACAATAATTCAACACTATTGCTACCTATGAAGCACAAACTTATACATAGGAACACACACTAAATTTTATAAATTGTGAACATGCGTATGTGTTTAACAATTAAGATTCATAATTCATGATATCATTCTTCAAGATTTATAATATCTTGACATATGCCATGTGCCAAAATGAAATGAAAAAACTGGGAGAGTTAAAGTGGTATGCTACAAAAGCATTGCTGTCGTATTTTCTGTTATTAAAAATTGCATAAAAAATTAAATAGACCTAGCCACTTTGTGTGTGTATTTGGAATTTTAAATGATTATATCCATGCTGTTCGTGGTATGTATTAGTCATTTTGGAGCCCTTTTCTTGGGGGGATTGGATGCATGTGTTGTATCAATGCTTTATATAGATTGCAACTATTTTTATAGCAAGCATGAATAGATGTTTTACATTCTTTTCCTATCGTGTCTCTCATACTAATTATAGGCTTAATGCCGTCACCTTCAAACTTTAAAGTGATTCATGAGTCATGCTCATGACACTGGGGTTGTGGTTGTATTTTGATTTCTGATATTTTGTTAGGGAAGGGAGTTTCTAAACAGAACTCTTATTGCTCAAATTTTTTTGCATCTTTAGATAGTTAAGGTGCACTTCACATCAAGAATTATTAACATAGATCTTACTTTCTCATAAATATTAGTGAAAATTATTGGGTTTTTTTTGGCAATTTGCTTCAACTTTCGAGACTTGTCTTGTCTTTGTTTCTTTCCTTTATCATTTTCTTCTGATTCGTCACCCTCCCCACTTTTTTATTCACATGCATACACCCATACCAATGTATGTTGTTTTGTCATGAAGCATTTACAATTGTAAGTTGTAACCACTTTTTGTTTTAATGAATTTATACACACATTTATATAATTGATCTAATTTCAGATTGATAAATGAAGCATATTGTGAAGATTTTGACATTGGTAATGGCCATTACTGCATTATGGGTTGGCCTTCTACAAACTTCTATGATTCCACGCAGCCATACTTGGTTGGTAGTCTTAATGTTATTAATGCTTGGTTTTTATTTTTTATTTGTTTTTGGTACAAAATAGTTTTTGGGAAGGGTTGCTTTCTCTTTCCAAGGCTAGGGCATGCAACAGGCCTCAATGAGTACTGGCAGCTGGATTCAAACCTAAGCCTTCTTTTCCACCTGAATCAATCCTGTTGTAACTCTATTTTGTTGGATTTTATTCTGCATAATGCTGACTATGCCTTGTTCTGTACCCTGTGCAGTTACCCATATATTTTGTTGTGTCTTTAGGATGTTATGGTCTTTTAATGGTTGGAATTGGTTTGATGAATTTTCCAACCTGTCCTCAAGAAGCTCTATTGTTGCAGAAGGTATTCTTCTACACCTTCTGTTCATTAGATATGGTAGTGTTAGCCAATTAAATCCATGGTTTGTGCTTTTATAGTGCCTTTGAAATATGGATGTTACTAGATGTGCATGCATTTGTAGTTTACTCTCATTTCACAATTGTGTAAATATACGTATAAATTATAAATGATTTCTGGACTGAAAAGATGATTATGTTTAATTTCCACATACTTATTTTGGATGGAAAATTAGCTATTATTGAGATTCATCAAAATTAGATGTTGTTGAGGTTAAAAAAAGTTATTAGGATAAGATGTCCTCTTATAATATTACAAAGGAGAAGTAAAAAAAAAAATGAATAGTCTTAAAGATGAAGACCACAAAAAACAAGCCAGTCACAACTCACAAGTCTCATAAAAGCATACTTGTTTTTCCCCCTGCCACCTACTATTTGGCCCTTTATAATTCAGTGGTTTCTAACTGGTATGAATATTTAAACATATAAAGACTCCACTCTTTAGTTTAATGCATGGGGTGCATGTCTCAGTTGTTCTAATTACGTAGGGAGTTAATTAATGACTGTGTCATTTACCACTGGAGTTGGTTGGATTATATCACCAAGATCCTTCCCTCATATTTATCATTTTGATTGGGAAAAAAATGTAGGTGCAGAAGCTGGACTGGACATAGAACTGATAGAAGGATAATTTTGTAAATCCAATGTAATCACAAGGATATTTTAATATTTCATATCTGACATACTGCAGGCCTAGATTATGATTCATATTCCTCTTGCTTTGTTGTATAACAATGTCCATCATGCTGTAATGGATCATCCTCACTGAACATATAGTATGCCACTTGTTCCATGTCAAGCTCCAATTATTCTATTAGGTAGATTTAAATGAATGTTTTTGTATCTCCAACACATACTTTCATCAATGAAGGTTCTTTTCTTGTTCTCATACGTTTGTGAATTTTAGTTGGTCCTCTTTCCATATGCTGGCGGAAAGTAAATTCCATCAGCTAAATAGAAACCTAATTTTGCCAACATTAGGAATCTCAACACCAATTTGAGTGCTTTACTGCTCTAACTCTTCCAAAATTGCACTGCATCTACTATAAGAAAATGATTTTGCTCCCCCAAATCTTAACTCTGTTCAAATAGTTCAATTGTTATGGTTATTATGCACTTACTAGTTTTATCCTCCTAATTTTCCTTTAAGCAATTCAGTAGAGCTGATCATTATGACCAGATTATAATGGAGATTATAATGGACTAGTGCTGGATTCATGATGTGGCAAAATTGAAGCCATTTTTCTTAGATAGAACTCAAATATGGTTTGCTGATTGTGGCATGTCGCCAAAGAAAGTTGCTTATTTTGGTTCTTTTCAGGACATTGTTGAGGCCAAGGAATATCTGCAACAAAAAGGAGTTGATGTTAGTTCCAGCTGATGCGGTCTCAAATCTCGCATGATGTTCTGAATTAGCTTATGACAATTACCTGATTGGGAGTTGCGAAAGATTTTTGGCTTTTAACTTCATACACAAAATACTGATATGGGAATTGCTTTCGATTTTGGCTTAATGTACATGAACTCTTTACTATAATCAATGGATAACTTTTTCTGTTGGTAGTTATTTTTTATTTTTTATTCATTTTTAAAATTTTGATTGCAAATTTGTAGTCTTAGAGTACACTGGAACCGGATATTAAACTATGATAACTCAGCCACTAGGATTGGATTAGTGGAAAGGGGGTCTGGGTAGTTTGGATGAAGTCATAAATTCAAATTTCATTGTCACCATCGTATCAAGGAAAAGATGATAGCTCAATTTGGTTAGATAGGCATGTTGGATTGAATGGTTTCAACAGAACAAACTCAAGTTGTTCACATATAGTGCGTTTTGGAAATGATTTGAGGATGCAATTTTTCACGTCCAACAAAAAGCAGCTTCAGGAAAAACGTGATTTTTCACGTCAAATATGTCCCACGAATAGTTTCCATAGTATGATGTCGAATATTACACTTTAGTTTAAGATAAGAATGAGTTTTAAATTTCTCACATTCAATCGACACAAACAAATTCACAATTCTAATTTTGGCAGTAACTGTTTCTTCACAAACAAATATATTTAACATTCAATTCATATTTCTTTTTTCCAAAATAAATGTTATTTCATTGTGATTTCTTTCAATTAGGAAACAATTAGTCATGACTTATTCATGGTAGTGACTGAGGTATCTGATGTTGATTCTGACAAGGGTTCGAGTTTGATTCCGGAATGTTAAATTATTAGCATTTTTTTTATTTCTGTTTTATAATTTATATATATATATATATATATATATATATATATATATATATATATATATATATATATATATATATATTTGTTAGTTAATAATGGATTAATGGATTATTTGTTTAATTAGGTATAATGGTATATATTGTGGACATTAAAATTTATAACAATAAAATTCATTTAATAATTTTTTTGTTTTATAATGGTATATATATATATATATATATATATATATATATATATATATATATATATATATTTCTGTTTTATAATTTTTTTTATTTCTGTTTTATATATGTTGTGGATTATTGATTTAATTAGGTATAATGGTATAATATTAAATGATTTAGGTAACTTAAATGTATAATGGTACAAAAATGTTTTATTAGTTGTTTATTATAGTGATAAGTTTAGTTTAAGTAAATAATGTAGTTATAAATTTAGAATATATTTGTATTAGTTGTTAGTTAATAAGTAGTCAATTTATCGATGTGGTTATATGATAATTTTAATATAGTCGTGTATGATGCATATGTGCTATTAATATGTTTGTTATTTAAGGTGTAGTAAATTTTTGGATGTGGTTATATGATAATTTGAATGTACTTGTGTATGATGCATATGTCCTTAAGATGGACGAAGATCAATGGAGGTATGACTTTGCAATGTCACAAGAAGTTCATATGGATTATGATTATGATAATCAAGACGAATGTGGAGTGAATGAACCACATGTCGATTGTTCAAATGCTTTTAATACATCTCAGGTAATCATAGATAATTTGAGTCATTGGTTGAATTGATGGTTTGTATGAAAATTAATATGTTAGGGTTGCGTTGTAGGTATTCGCTACTCGAGATGATGTTTTGCAATGGGCTCGAACAGTTGCCCATGAAAATGGATTTGTTGCAGTGATTATGAGATCTGACACAGAGACCGGTAGCAGAGGAAGAAGTTCATTTGTGTTAATTGGGTGTGAAAGGAGTGGTACGTACAAGTGTAGAAATAAAGAATTCGTTAGAAAAGACACCGGGAGTAGGAAATGTGGTTGTCCCTTCAGGCTTCGTGGGAAACCAGTGCGTGGAGGGGAAGGTTGTATGGTGAAGTTGATCTGTGGGATTCATAATCATGAATTGGCGAAGTCCTTAGTTGGACATCCATACGCCGGGCGATTGACTAAGGAAGAAAAGAAAATTATTGTTGATATGACAAAGTCGATGGTGAAACCGAAAAACATCTTGCTAACGTTGAAGGAACACAATGTCGACAGTTACACCACGATAAAGCAAATTTACAATGCAAGAAGTGCATATCGTTCTTCAATAAGAGGAGCTGATACCGAAATACAGCATCTGATGAAGCTTCTCGAACGTGATCAATACATTCATTGGCATAGATTGAAAGATGAAGTTGTGGTGCGTGATCTGTTTTGGTGTCACCCAGATGCAGTAAAGTTATGCAATGCATGTCATCTGGTGTTTTTTATAGACAGTACCTACAAAACAAACAGGTACAGACTCCCACTACTTGACTTTGTTGGAGTGACACCAACGGCGATGACATTCTCTGCTGGGTTTGCATATCTGGAGGCTGAGCGTGTTAATAATATTGTATGGGCTTTGGAACGATTTCGAGGCCTATTTTTAAGACACGATCGCCTCCCTCTTGTTATTGTCACTGACAGAGACCTAGCACTGATGAATGCAGTGAAAACTGTGTTTCCCGAGTCTACTAATTTGTTGTGCAGGTTTCATATCGATAAGAATGTGAAGGCGAAGTGCAAATCTTTAATCGGGGAAAAAAATGTGTGGGACTATGTAATGGATAGCTGGGGTACTTTGGTTGATTGTCTGTCCGAATACGAGTTCCATGAGTCACATCAGAAGTTTCAAGTTGCTTGTTCGCCTTGGCCGATGTTCGTTGACTATGTTAATGACACATGGATTATCCCCCACAAGGAAAAATTTATTACAGCATGGACGAATAAGGTCATGCACCTAGGCAACACAACAACAAACAGGTATTAACAACTGATTTTATTTGTTAGTAACGATTAATATTAAATGGTATTTAATTGTTGTATATTTTCATGTTTGTTGTGTATTTTAAATGTAGGGTTGAATCAGCTCATTGGGCTCTCAAAAGAGTACTACAAAATAGCGTTGGAGACCTATGTAGTGTTTGGGATGCCATGAACAACATGATCACGCTGCAACACGTCGAAATTAAAGCATCCTTTGAAACCAGTACGCATGTGGTTGGCCATGTATATAAAAAAACCTTATACAAGAGGCTTCTTGGGATGGTTTCGAGGGATGCTTTAAATCAGATTGCTTCTGAGATTGACCGTCTACGTTATCTTGGCAATAATCTCTCTTCTTGTGGTTGTGTGATGAGAAGCACGCACGGGCTTCCTTGTGCATGTGAGCTTTTTAGGTATACTGCTAGCAGCATCCCATTGGAGTCAGTCCATCTTTTTTGGAGGAGACTTTGCTTTTCAGACCAAGGGTTATGTGAGACGGAAGTCACCATCAAGGAAGAAATAGAGGTCATATCTAAAAGGTTTGATGAACTTGATGTGGCTGGCAAAGTAAATCTGAAGAGTAAACTTCGAGAAATCGCATACCCTGATCATAACTCTATAAGCCCTCCTCCGTCAAAGGTGAACACTAAAGGTGCACCGAAGAAACCGATGAAAAGAAGTCAAACATCCACAAAGCGTGATCCGTCTTACTGGGAGTATGTTGATGCTTTTCATTTTGTTCAAAGCAGCAACTCTCCAGTGAAACGAAGTGCATCATGTTCTCAACCGCGTCAGCCAACAAGGATCATCCCGATGTTGGATCAATTTGCGTCATTCTTTCAAGGTTTCATTCGTGACGTTGTGGATGTGAAAGCGGATGGTAACTGTGGATATCGGTCCATTGGCGCTTTATTAGGTATGGGGGAAGATTCGTGGCCGTTAGTGCGTAATGAATTGCTTAAAGAACTTGGCAGGTGGTCGCATGAGTACATGAACCTCTTCGGTGGCACAGAGAGATTTGAACAATTAAAGTTGTCCCTACTTGTTGATGGCTTTTCAAAGGTATGTTTTTAGGTTAATTTTTTTTAATAACAATGTTTAAATTACTTACATGTGTATGTTTGGTTCATTCAGGTTAGTGTGAACAAGTGGATGGATATAACAGACATGGGATATGTGATTGCTTCACGGTATAACGTAATCCTTGTATCGTTGTCCCAACAACAAAGCATGACATTTTTCCCTCTTAAAAGTCAACCACCACCTGACTCTTCTGGCCACCGCATCATATGTGTCGGTCACGTGTTTGGAAATCATTTTGTTCAGGTACATTGAATATAGTTAGTGTAACAATTATGCAATGACTTCGCTGGTTCGTTTGGCACGGTCAGTGCATGATATAATGTTTGTTCATGTACAACAGGTTTATTTGAAAGACCATTGTCCGTTACCGCCTCCAGCGCTGTTGTGGTCAACCAATTGTTATTCTCAGGCAAAGCAATGGGCAATTCCATATATTAGTAGAATGCAGCAATACACAAGCTTGATGTCATTCAAAACACACTATGTAGACCTAAATGAAGACTAAACATGCATTGTTTATTTAATTGTATTCATTATGCGATATAATTTGTTGTAACCCGTTACTAACCAATTAATATTATCAACTACTCGTTTGGTTAAGCAAGGAAATTGTTGGTCCAACAAAAATCATTTACGCGTGCAGCATACATCATTGTCATAATTGACAACACATAATGACATGCATGCGTATTACAGTTTGAGCGTGACAACACATTGGCTGACTTCAGTACACATTTTGAAACTAGCAGTCGCTCGACAACACATTGGTTGACTTGACTACACATTAGCGACAACACATTGGCTGACTTGACTACACATTTATGCGTGTCTATTTTTTTGTAAACAAAGTTAAACAAAGGCTCGGTCACAACCATCTATATATATGGCAGACTATGCTACTAAATCACACATTATCTTGCTTTCAAATAATCTCCCAACTGATACACAAACTATGGCATTTCTAGGAGAAACTAGCAGTCAGACGATTGTTAACTAAAGGTTGGCTTTCATTTATCCAAATGGATCGATTATTCACAATGATACTGGGGTTTACTTCCAAACTTCAACTCCGGTGCCCATTCAAGTACCAAATAGGTGTGATTTTGCAAGCCTAAAAACCAGAATACACAATACCCTTCAGCTATCCGACAAACAATTTTTGGATGAAATTCACTACCGAAAGCCATTCACCGATACAGGTAACCAAATTCGCTTTGAGTGTATCAAATTGATAAATGATGACGATGTCAACACAATGTTAATGTGTAATGATCAATTTTCTTGTGTTGGTCCGATTGAGTTATTATGCACCGTTGGAAGAACACCAGATGGAATAATAAACTTACTTGAACGCACTATGTCTCGTATTCATGACGCGATCCTGTATTACAACGACAAATGGAACATGCCACCGCAGAACAAATTTGTTGGATGCGCGTTCACAGGAAAAAATCCTAAGAAATTTCAAATTCCTTCAACATGTACCATCGATGAACTGAAGAATTTAATCAAGCAAGTTGCACCTAAAGGGATTCCCCCTCTTGGAATTCACGAATCACAAACGGTAAGACGATTGTTTTTCCGCCAACCAGCTCGGTTTGAGTATTCAGATACGGTTATAAAATATGAAATAAATGAGCTGATCACCAACGAAGAACTGCTGAAGGTGTTAGTACAATCTAACTACTGGAAAAAATATGGACCAATAGAAATTTTAGCTGTCTTTACTAAATATGTTGAAGACGAGGTTAGTGGGACGTCGCTAAACAACTGAATGTGATGTTTAATTTTTTGTTTTTTCGTTGATGTAACCTTTATATGTTTACGGCGTGTTTAATTCCCATAATAAAGTTGAATGTGTTGTTTCAGTGGTCCAAAAAATTAATTGTTAAAAGGGTTCATTTCGTATTTTTTTGGATTTTGAGGCTTTGTTTTGACGTGTTAGTTGACGGAACCGGGGAACAGGACTATTTTTTTTGGGTTCTTTGACGTCCAAACATGAGAAATGGCCGCCCTCCATTGTCTCAGGGCACAGGCACACCCACGCAAAAAAATCCCAAACATGGGTACTTGAACATGGAAAAAGGGTTCATTTCGTATTTTTTTGGATTTTGAGGCTTTGTTTTGACGTGTTAGTTGACGGAACCGGGGAACAAGACTATTTTTTTTGGGTTCTTTGACGTCCAAACATGAGAAATGGCCGCCCTCCATTGTCTCAGGGCACTGGCACACCCACGCAAAAAAATCTCAAACATAGGTACTTGAACATGGAAAAAGGGTTCATTTCGTATTTTTTTGGATTTTGAGGCTTTGTTTTGACGTGTTAGTTGACGGAACCGGGGAACGGGACTATTTTTTTTGGGTTCTTTGACGTCCAAACATGAGAAATGGCCGCCCTCCATTGTCTCAGGGCACAGGCACACCCACGCAAAAAAATCCCAAACATGGGTACTTGAACATGGAAAAAGGGTTCATTTATGTAATTCTTACAAACAAAACTCATGATTCTAAAAACTTATGTTTTTTATGTAATTCTTACAAACATGGAAAAATGGTTCATTTATGTAATTCTTACAAACATGGGTACTTGAACATGGAAAAAGGGTTCACTTATGAATTATTAATCATTTTAAAAACTTTTATTTTTTATGTAATTCTTACAAACAAAATTCATGATTCTAGGTTCCCTTTTTTCAAAAATAAATTTAAAACAACCGTAAACTTCGCTTAAGGACCACAAACAATCGGAATAACAAACTATATTATAAAATAATAAACTGTGCAAAACACGTCAACTATATTAAACAAAAACTGTAATAATTACAAATATTCATGTCAACTACAA
Source organism: Glycine max (assembly GCF_000004515.6). Taxonomy (NCBI): domain Eukaryota; kingdom Viridiplantae; phylum Streptophyta; class Magnoliopsida; order Fabales; family Fabaceae; genus Glycine; species Glycine max. The sequence goes on along the minus strand of NC_038254.2, from coordinate 38,994,334 downwards.
CATAACAAAATAAATACAATGATCAATGGTCCGTGCGGCGTCTCTGACGAGCCCTGACCGTCCCATCAGCACTGGGTCCCCCTCTCGCGATCGTCAGGCATTCCTGCATAATGTCATATAACTCTGTGCCTGCAGTGACTATCCTAAGGTTGAGCACACGCTCCAACCTCTGTGCAATCGCCTCATATCCCTCGTAATCATCTTGTCAAAGTCAGTAAAAACATTTATTATGAAAATCAAAATAAACAACAACTCATAAAACATTAAACGCGCAAATAATCTTACCACATATGGAGGGGGGTCAAATGCCACTGGAACCTGGGGGCTGGGCGGCTGTATGTAGTCCTCAGGGTCTGCAGCTGGTGCATCCCTCTGCTGGTCAGCTGCCTGGGTCGGTGTCATGAAAGGGTGAGATATGCGGAAAAACCACTCAATGTAATTCGCAGATACCTGCCCAGGCACTAGACAAGGCTGATCCGCAGGTAGTAAGTGATCCGCAAACTCCATCCACCTGTCATCTATCTGATCGTGTGACAATCGTGCACTAACAGGCGGCGGAGGGATGCTCTGGATGTAATCGAACTGGCGTACCACCCTCTCCGGTCGAACTGTGACGATCATAGGACCCCATCTTAGCTGACCCTGGAACGATGAAATCTCCTGAAACGCCCTAACACCCCGATGCTCCGTGTACGGCAACCAGGACACATCTGTGACGGTCAAACCATCACAACGTGCCCTGTAGGGTGCTCCTATGATGCCCTTCATGTGCGCCTTCGACGTCAACCACCGGGAAGCACGTGGGGACGTCTCCTGGTATGTATCGTCAGTCACGCACTGATGCACATTAGGGAAGTGCTCATAGATCCAGCACTACACAATAATTGAGGTTAACATAACATAAAAACATGTTTAAATCATAATCGAACCTAAAATATTAATAAACACAAAATTTACCTGAAGTAGCGTCAAGTACCCCGCAAGCTGTCGGGTGGTGGTCCTACAAGCCTCATCTAACTGGTCATACATATGAACCAGCGCGGCAACCTCCCAAGCGTAACCACCACTATGAGCGAGGTCCTGGAAAGCGTCAAGGTGGACCACATGCACGTATGTTGCACTCTTATTAGCAAAAAGAGTGCAACCGACAAGGTGCAGCAGATAAGCGCGAGCTGCGACAATCCACCGCCGGGCCTGACATCTGGTCTCATAAATGTCACGAACCCATCCTAATCGTACATATGCTCCACGTGTGAGTGCTGTCTCGGCTCTGGCCTCCTCCGCAGACACTTCCAGCAACTCCGTAAGCAAGAATCTGGCCTCCTCCGTAGAAAGAGCGTGGAAACTGTGAAAGGCGCCAGTGATGGGCAAATGTAGGATGGACGACACATCATCCAATGTGATCGTCAGCTCTCCTACAGGAAGGTGGAAGGTGCTAGTCTCACTGTGCCACCTCTCCACAAATGCGGATATAAGTCCAGGATCGCCAGTAATAACTGAACAATCTATCAGTGGACTTAATCCTGTGGCAGCCACCATGCCTTCAATCTCAGGCACTGGCCTCCCAATCAGTGTCACCTTCCTCCCATGTGACACTAACTTCAAATCAGGACGTTCCTGATTTGAAGTACAAATTATACAATTATTAAAAAAAATTAATCATAAACAAATAAATAAACAATGACAAATAATTAACAAATTAAAATACCTGTCCACTCCACACAGCATGTGCAACATGCTTGGCAAATGATGTCAGCACTGACGGGTCACGTGGACCACCAGGGAATCCCTCTGCAGCATCATCACCATCTGACCCCTCACCACTATCAGCACCCTGTGCGTCCGCACGCATCTCAGGTGCCTCCGTAGGCTGCTCAGGGACATCATCAGTCATGTCAGCAATGTCTTCAGCCATATCACGTCCCTCCGTAGTCATCTGATGAACGCGTAGCCTACGGGCTGAGGCAGTAGGCCTACGTCTCTCGGGAACATCGCCAGCATCCTCGTCAGCAGCTCTATCTCTGCCTACAACTCTACCTATGGCACGACCTAAACCTCGTGTTCTGGCCATGATCTGTAAATCATGTCGAACACGTATTTTTTTCGGTCAAAATATACACAATTTTCTTTATAAAAAATCAACTTTATTTATAAACAAATAAGACTAACTTAAATCAAATTATTTTCACACATACACAACCTAATTTTAAAAAAAAAATTAAACAACTTCATTTATATAAAAAAAACAACTAATGTAAAAAAATTTATTAATAAACATGCACAACTTAATTTTTAAAAAAAAATTAAACAACTTCATTTATATAAAAAAAAAACAACTAATGTAAAAAAAATTTATTAATAAACATGCACAACTTAATTTTAAAAAAAAAAATTAAACAACTTCATTTATAAAAAAAAAACACAACTAATATAAAAATAATTCATTACTAAACATCCACAACTTAATTTTTAAAAAAAAATTAAACAACTTCATTTATAAAAAAAAAAAACACAACTAATGTAAAAAAAATTAATTAGTAAACATCCAACTCTTAATTTAAAAAAAAATAAGAAACTTCATTTCTAAAAAAAACACAACTAAATTACTTAGTAAACATCCACAAGTTAATTTTTTTAAAAAAAAAAATAAGCAACTTCATTTATAAAAACAAAACACAACTAATATAAAAATAATTCATTACTAAACATCCACAACTTAATTTTAAAAAAAAATTAAACAACTAATGTAAAAAAAATTATTTAGTAAACATCCACAATTTTTTTAGAAAATAAAATACTTCATTTATAATAAAAAAAACTAATTAATTATAAAAAATTAGTATTTTTATAAAACTTCCAAAACACACAACTTTAATTATAAAAATAGACAACTTCATTTTTAAAGAAAAAACACTAATTTAAAAAAATAAACAATAAACAAAAACAAACACAACTACTTTTATAAAAAAAATAATTTACAAATTAATATTTAGTAAAAATACACAATATAAATTATAAAAAAAAACATGACATCAAAAACCCAAACTTCATTTTTCATAAAATCTAAAAAACAAAATAACCAAAATAAATAAAATAATTCATTTAAAAAAAAACAAAACAATTTCTGTTTAAAAAAATTTTAAAAAAAAAAAACAAAAAAACCACTTCCGGAAGAAGTGGTTCTTCCGGAAACATTCCGGAAGAAGGGGTTCTTCCGGAAAGGTCTTCCGGAAATTTGAAAGTTCTTCCGGAAGAGCGCGTCTTCCGGAATTCTTCCGGATGAACCACTTCTTCCGAAAAGTTCCCGGAAGAGGTTTTCCGGGAATCTTCCGGAAGAAGTGTTCTTCCGGAAGACGTTTGGTTACTTCCGGAAGAACACTTCTTCCGGAAACTTTCCGGAAAATGTTCTTCCGGAACTTCCGGAAGAATCCCTAACGGGTCTTCCGGAAGACTTCTCCGTCAGCCTTTTCCGCCATTTTTTCCGGCGTACTCTCGTCTTCTCCCCTCTCGTCTTCTACCCTAAGGTTACTATCCTAAGGTTCCATTGCTATGCTAAGGTTCCATTGCTATCCTAACAGTGATGCACATTACAAGATAAGGGGAAGGGGAAGGGGAACTAACCTGTTCGCGGAAAAGAAGAAGAAAGCCTTGGCGCGCCTCGCGGAGAAGAAGCTTCACGGAGAAGAGAAGAAGAAGTAGGTTCCGGAAGAAGAAGAAGCTGTTCCGGGAGAGAAGAAGAAGCTGTTCCGGGAGAGAAGAAGAAGCTGTTCGAAAAAAAGTCTTCCAGAAATTACATTCGCGCTTTTTATAATTTTATTTTAAAGGGCAAAATGGTAGTTTCAATAAATTGCTGGGTGCACCAGCAATATTGCTGGGTGCACCTAGCAACTCCCTTAAATCTAGTGTTTTAGATGGATTGGATCACTTAGCATAGAGTCCAAGGTCTTGAGGAGTAATATTAGTCTGTTTCAGAGTAGAACACTGGCAATTTACACTTTTTTTTTTATGCTTACATTATCAATTTACTCTGAGTCAAGGTGAGTTCTTCTGTACTTGGGTGCAGAGAAGCAATCTGTGTTTGGGTTGTACTGTGGTTGACTTGGGTCTATACTTCAGTTATTAGTTTAGGCCGAGGATGGCATCTAGGTTGGAGTAGTCCGTTTTAACATATTGGGCTTGTAGAGCTCGGTTCAGAACAATTCACAGGGTACATTGTACCTTTCATAAATATTAAATATGAAAAAAAAAATCATTTGATTTTTAAAAGCTCGTTTAAAAAATAAATTTCTTTAAAATAAAACTAAACTTACACCAACATTATGCTGGTTTGAGTAGAATTAGACTTAGATTTCTTAAATAAAGTTTCGAATTGAAACCTTATAAATATAAAAAAAAAAAATGATTGAAAAAAGATTTTTTTTTTTAAAGATGTTTTCTTAAATTCCTCGCTAGAAATTAGTCACTCATAAAATAGGTAAATCTTTATACCAAAATTAGAAGAAAAGAAAATATACTCACGTGTCATGGGAGATGTGATTGAGTCAAATCTTAATGCATTTTTTTGGATGCGCCACAAATACATTAAAGACACAACGCACAGGTGATAACCTTCAACACAAATAGTACGTGTTTGGAAAAAAAATTAATCTTATATTTTTGTTTATTTGATTGCAACTGTTAATGAGGATTGACTAAATTGAGTTGAATAATCAAATATTTAAATTTAAATTCATCCGTAACTTAAAAACAGCTCTTAGTAGTATAAAATATTCTTGGTTACAGCACGGATAGATAGAGCACTATTTTTTTAATATTAATTTCGATTTATAATTACATACCCAAGAACGTGTGAACTTAAGTGAAGTAAGGAGTTTTCAATTCAAGGCTTTCTGTTGACTTCAATAACTAGATAATCCATGGTGAAATACTGTACTCAACATGGAACTATAGTAATCACCTTCAGTCATTTTGAAAGAAATCTACATCTTGGCTTAAATTTCTTATTCACCATAACTAGTCTTTGCACATGTTCCATAAAAAATAAAGAGCATATAAATATGGAGAACAAAAAAAATATAAACATAAAGCCACTATACTCTTTTTCTTTAATTTTTTTTTTTTTAATTTTACTTTATGAAGTAGAAACATCATATATAAAGTATCAATCAATCAAAACATCCATCTGGGTGAAGGAGAATGAACAGCACTCTGCCGGGGTGGTGGCTTGCTTGAACTGCTGTTACGTTTCATGATTGAGGAGACAGTGGGGCTGAAATAGTCATTGCTTCTCTGAGAAGTTGTTGCACCTTGTGAATACATTCTCTTCACATGCATGAAGCTTCTCTGATTTTCCACCATCATCCCACGTGCAACTTGGCTTCTTGGTGCAGCACCCCACCTATTGTAACTCACACAACTCTGGCTCCTTCCCACTTGTTGAAACTTCAACTCTCTAGGGCTTGTGTAGTTGCGAGACTCTGCGGTTTCTGCTGAGTACATGGTCTCGCCTTCGCTGCTGTATCCATTTTGCATCTCGTGTACTTCCACGGGAGACGAACTAGACTGAACCTCGCTTTGAGCTGCTCCATTGACAGAACCTGTTGAGGAAACATCTGGAATAGGAGTTGTTGGCCTTGTGTGCTTGTTTTGTTCTCCTTCTACTTGGTTTTCGGGCAAAGGTTCTTTGGCAAGATTTTCAGCACACTTTGGTTTGGATAATTGTGGAAAAACTGCATGTTTGGCAGTCCTTGGAGGAAAATTGATGTCCAAAAGCTGCAATGGTATGTTTTCTTTCCTTCTGAGTGGGCCAGCGGTTACTCTAGGCGATTCATATATTTCTGGAGTGGGAATTCCCTGTACATGTGCAGCATTGGGATTAGTGATCAAGCTTTCTTCTTCAACTGTGTTGGTAGCAGCAGAAGAGCTTGGTCCCTGATCCCTTGCCTTCAAGGCGTTGTTTGATGAAGAAGGGGTGCCATCATCATCACCCTCAGTTGACTTGAAAACTTGCCTCAGGGTGAAGGAAGCACATGAATGGTCGCTCTTTTGGCCGGTAGACATCAATCGCATGATTGGTAATTTTGGCTTGTTAAGCTCATCAAGGTTGCCTTCCCAATGCTGGTTTAACCAATCACATATGACAGAAATTGGTATGCCAAATTGCATGGGGTGGTCTTTCTTCCAAGAGGATGATGATGATGAAGTTGAAGTTGAAGAAGATTTGGTATTAGGTGATGTGGCTAATTTCATAGGATCGCATATCATAAAAGCTAGATTGCCGTGCACATCAAAACCTGCAGAACCAGGACTCCATTGAATTCCATCAGTTGACAGTTTTATGAGATTGTCAGTGGCTATGACCACCTTTCCTTCACCAACAGTGAGCTCCTGTTTCTCTGTGTAGCCTAAAAGGTACACTGCACTTCCCAGATCCAGATTGGCTTTACAACTGGTCTTCAAGTAGTGAGGGCACTGACCCTGTGCATTTGAGTCTCCATCCCCGTCATCTAAACCCACAATCGTAAGATCTAATACAGAACTTGTAATGAAAAACCTGAAACCAAGTAAAAAAATGATGCACTGGTTTACAAGTAATCACTCTAAGGACTGCTGTAAGTGGTGATTTTCATAATAAGATAATAAATTAATTGGAGAAGACAATGAGATATATCCTCTAAAAGTAGCTACCCACCCCCAAAATAAAAAATAAAAACGAATAGCTGAGTAGAAAACACTAAAGTTCTCTTTGAATGTTCCCAAAAGGAACTTTTTTGAAGGAGTGATCTCAATGAGGCAAGAAGCAATATGAGATTTGAAAAACCCAAATTCACATTCTTTTTTTTTTAAAAAAAAGAGAGAGAAATAATATATATGAATAACATCATCATTAAGAAATGTAAGACCACAATGTAAATTAAGTCATTAAACGCAACAGTATACAAGCATAATCTAATTCAATATATGTTCACAAAGTAAACAGAAACATTAAATTTCAAAATCTGCATAATTGAATGAAAAACAACATAAGATAAATGGTGCTGCTCTACAAAATAAAACGTCATTTGTATCTACATGCCAAAAGGAGTACTAGGAGAAACTTCAAACATACTACTAGAAAGTGTTGACTGAAGTTTCAGAATGCAGAGTCTGAATTGAGATGCTAAAGTATTGGATACATAATGCCAGAAAAAATGTACTCAAACTAAAGCAAACTTCTATTGCACGTTGACATATTCTGGTCTTCATCAGAATCAGTTACTGCAGAACCATGTTTTCTATTATGAATTTCAGCTAAAAGAGTAATATGAAATAGAGAAATACTAAAATAAAATCAGCAGAAACTTGCTTGAAAGGAAGAATAGTAAATAAAGTTACTCAAGTATATTAATAAGATGCCGATAAATCCATAAGATTCTCAGTTTAAGGATGCAAGATTCAAACTTAGTGGGGAGATTAGACATATTAAAATGTATGACTGTATAATAAACGAGCCCAAACTCTTTTTGGGTTCATTTTATATGAAGGTCTTACTAAGGAAAAGTGTGTTCTATGTCTACTTTTCTTTTGGAACATGTCAAAAAGTGAGTATAGGCCTAACTCAACCAACTTGTAAGGTGTGGTTGCAACCCACTTATATCCTCGATCTCAGCACTATATCTAGTCAATGTGGGACTTCAGCATACCCCCTTTTATCCACGACTACCCACCACAATGTGGGACTTCAACACAACCTTCTTTGTCCACAGCTACCTAAGGGTGATCACAATTAAGGTGGCTTTCCAACAATTTCCTATGAAGAAAACTCTACCAAAGTAATAAGAATTATATTATTAATTAGACAAAATGCTAAAACATCAAAACCAAAATTTTGACATTCAATTTGTTTTAGATTGATTTGATTCCATTCCATGTATCATGAATTGTTCGTTTGTTAAATATTATGCATAAAATTTAGATGACTTTTTCACATTTCAGATAACAGTGCATCTTCTATATGCAACCACTCAACATTTTCCATTATAATCAACTAAAAGTTTACATCTTGAAATACCTTTTCCAGCTTTTAGAATTTGGGCTTAGGGCCCAACTCAACCCCATGAAACCAGTTAGTCTATGCAGGACTAAACACCCCCCCGCCCCCTCCGAGGCTGCAATTAAGGCAGCCTCCAAAGGAACCGCAACTAAAGTGGGCTAGGTGTGACCACAATTATGATAACTTTCCAAAAAAAAAGATTATACACCAGTTTCTATATATTCAAGGTGTGTTAAGTTAATAATGACAATAATTTCTGAAATGTGAGGCAAATTATGTAAATGCCAAGCACATAGTCATATATACGAACTGAATGAGAAGGGAAAAAACTATTTAGTGTGTGTTTGTTTTCTTGTTTCACCATGTGGCACACATTCCAAAGCTCAGTTTTGTGAGAAGCTACAAATTCCAGCTTCTGGCTGAACATCCGTTTGAGGGTTTTAAACAGAAAAACATACTATTAATGTTCAATGGTATTAAGGAAAAATTGAAAATGAGATAGCCTTTCTAAAAGATTCTCAAACCTTCTGTTTATATATTTTTGCCTTTGCTGAATAAAAGATAAGACTGTAATTTGATTTCTTGGTATTTAACTCTTACTATTCCATATACACGAGTTCATAAGAGATATAAAGTACTTTTAAAGAACAAGACTGGAACTACCATACACTACTGAATACCTCACATGAAAATGCTAACAACTAGTTACCGACTATAGAATCATACCAGTCTGTAGTTTGATGAATGCGTGCCAGAACGTCATGAATTATATATAAGGAGAATAAATTTTGGCATCTTGAAGGAATACATATTCACACATTTACATAATTGATTCTACGAAGGATCATAATTAGTCTAGAACCAACTATAATAACTATTGGGTTATTGACATCAATGCACACAACACAAGCCAACATTTACAGTTATCTTTAATTACTATTTTGGTCTGCTATGCCTAGAAATAGCTAGCTCTGACCATAAATTAAATAAATTCATTGGTTCAAAATAAATGAGACTTCATACTTTGCAGTTGGTAGTTCTTTCTATCTGCTAGTAGGCCAAGTTGGTAAGGATTGGCCAGACAGTCATGAAAACTAAGTAGTTAAGCTGAAAGATATGTGAATAAGCAACAACAATGTCATCTACATCAACACATGAAATCGTATCACATGATACTGGTTAATACGTGCAGAAGTTACCTTTCTAAAAGTAATTAACTAATTTTTTAATAAGCAAGCAATTAACTAAATTAGCAACCACCATTATTTTTCTACATGAATATCCTTGATAAAGCGAACTAATGTTAGGTACAACTGCTATAAAAAGAAACAAGCAGCAAAAAATTTCAAACTTTACAAAATTGCAGGTATACAGAAAGTCAAGGAAAAATAAATCATCAAATGAAACGTAAAAAATAGAGACAAGAAGGATGTGCGGTGGAATGTGTCACTGTGTTGTACAGTGATACAGTCAGCAAGAAGTATATTGGGCATCCAGAAATAGTTCAAAAAAAGAATAAGATGCGCTAATATTTCATTTCAAATGTTTGCTGGTCCCAGTCTCAAAGAGTTTGGTTCCCCTCAAGCAATGTATTAAGTTCAAGTCTTGTAAATAGAAAAATCAAGCAACGGGAGCTTTTGCCTCCACAAGGGAATCTACCCGATCCAACCCGAAGTAGCTTTCAAATACTAGGATCTCTAACAAAAAAAACAAACTGAACTCTTCTCAATTCTAACAATAATGTGTTTCCAACATTTAGAACTGAATTCCTATCCAACTTGACCACATTAACTGCATTGGTAACCATCTTCTAGAAACAAATCTCAACTCAAAAGCCAACCACCCTCAATCCCAATAATCCTATACTTGCATACCTATCTCCCTCTCCTACCTAGCAAACACACAAAATCTCAAGCACCACCACCACCACCCCAAAAAAAAAAAATCTTAAAAAAAGAAAAACTAACCAGAAGAAAAAGATAATGACAGTTTGGCAACATTTTCTTCCAATTTTGACAAACACACGACACCAACTACAGCAAGCAAAACGAAATCACAGCATTATCCTCAAATGGGGGGTTACCTCTGAGGAGCAAGAGTGGCAGCCACCCCATTGTGCAGCCGGATCTCGGCGGTGTCAGCGGCGACCACCGACGGAAGATTGGCGTGAGTGGTCAATAGAAGGTTCCTGTGGATCAAAAACCCGGTGCCGGAAGCCCCATTAGGCGCGGCGGTGGCGGCGATTGTGGCCATGGCCTGAGCCTTCCCTGTAAAAATAGCAGCTTTCATTCTCTCAGACTTACTCACCCCTTTGCAGAAACACCATGATTCCCTCAGACTCACACCCCCCATAATGGGTGTCTCCAAACAAAGACTCCAACTTGAGATCTAATGTTGTTATTGTTGTTGTTGTTAATCAATGTGGCATCTCGTCACAGTTCCAAGATCATGGGTAGGGTAGCAAGCAACAATGTAGAACAGACACACACAAACAAGTAGTAATAATAATAATGTGAAAACAAGAAAGTGCAAGAGATTGGAGTTCTTAACTTATCCTAGGACTTTGTTTTTGGATGTTGGAAAATGCTGGTGTGTGTGTGGATTGTGTCAAGACACAAAGTACATTGCTGCTGATGAAATGTAACAAACAACACCCCTTACCATAGCTTTATTAAAGCTTGATAAAAAAATAAAAAATAAAATTATGCCAGAATATTGGTTCACAGTCACCACAAGGATAGCTAAGCCAAAAGTTGCACAAATTATAATTATGGCTTAAATTATTTGTTTTTATTATTTTAGGAAGTTTACTTTTGTTCCGTCAAATTTAAAATGTGATTTTTTCGTAAATTAAAAATAATTCAATTTTGATGCTTATCAGAGACTTAAAAATTACAAATTGGGAATCGAAAGTGGATTATTTTTAAATTACGAGACTAAATTTTTTAAAGAAAATTTAAGGAACTAAAGCAAATTTGAGTCAAATTTAAGGGAAAATATTATTATTATTTTTCGATAACTTTATTATTATTATTATTATGTAATGTTGTTTTGCTTTTTTTAGTAGAAACGACTAACGAGTAAGGAATGAGAAATGGATAATAAAATAAAACGAAATGTTGAAAGTGAAACCGACGGACTCTTGATTTAATTTCATTGACTTTTATAGCTTTATTCTGTGTAATCATATATTGCCCGTAGGATTCCACCTCAAAAATAATTATTTGAAAAGGTTAAAGTTACATTCTTTTAATAATTATAATTCGGTTCAGTCAATTTACTCAGGTTGAAATTATACTGTCAGTGATTGATAATAATTGGTTGGTTGATGATACTTTTCACTTCATAACAAGTTTAAATTCATCAGGCAACTTAACCAAACTACTTTCAAGGGTTGGTAAATGAAATTTTATATATTTTTATACTTTTATAAAACCGCATTATTTTTAAATAATGTAATCGATTTTTTTTATTCTAATCAAATAATTTAAGAAAATTTTAAAATATACATGATTCATTTACACACTTTATTAGAAGATTATCATTATTTGTGAGATTGCTTTATAAGAATATAATATAATTAAAAAATCATAGGACCCATTAAAAGTAAAAATGATGGAATTATTATTTCCTTATTTATTGTCGAATATATATATATATATATATATATATATAGACTCCAATATTCTGAAATTGTTATTAGAGTTACTTTAGTATTTAATGGTCTATCACGATTTTATCTTTTATTAAATGACACTTTGATTAATTAAGAAAAAATTGATATTTATAAATTTTTTTTTTTTACTCTTAAGTAATGTGAGATTTTTTACATACCTAAAAAGGTCTCCTAATTGAGATTAAAGGACAAGAATGACTTAAACCCTTCTTCTAATACCAATGTTGTGAGTTTAAGTTTATTATAATCGAGGTGGTGTTCACTTTATTCCATGAGTCAATTTTACTTATTTTTATTATAAATAGAAAAGTGGAAGTCTCAATGGGTTTTTTTTTTGTTCAACTAGATAGTTGCCCGTGCCGATTCACGGGCTAATAAAAATATTTGAGATTTGATAAATGTCAAATATTACTACATGTATTCAGTTCTATAATCTTGTTAATTGGGATGATAATAATGATGAAGTATCGATAGAATCAAAACATTAAATACAATATGAATATGAAACTAACCTCATGCAATTGTAGTTAGTTTAGGATGGTATTGTTGTGATTATCATGAGATACATCTTGTTGTAGTGAATGAGAGTCTGTACAATCAACATAAATGAATCTATTGATTTGCATATATAGTTAAGATTGTTGAAAATCTAAAAATCCCAAATAGGATGTTGCTAATATATACAGTACTAACCTAAAAAGGGGTAAATTGATATGAAAATGCTTGAGTGGTTGTGACCTAATAACAAATTTGGCAACATTTCCCTCTTTTTTCTTCCCCTACAACATAAAGAAATAAAGCTAATATAACAAATTTATTTGAGATTTGATGATAATCAAATTGCAAAAGAGTGTGCATGTTGAAACCTATATAAGTACTGGTAAAGTTAAATACGTAGTGTATTGTAATACTCTGATTATAAATTGATATGTTGAAAATCAAGTCAATCAACAATGTTGTAGGTAGGAAACGTAGGATGTGTTACTGTATAGTTTGATAGAAAATGAATTTGATTAATCATAATACATATGTAACAATAAGAATTTGGGAAGCATACCTTGTTTATAAGTTTGCAAATAATTTTTTGTATACTACATTAATAGTAGTATTTTTTGGAGTGTCTTGTTTATCATGAATAAGAATATGCAGTCCTTTTTTACTTTGCACTCGTGAAAGTGCAACATATAGCTGGCCATGGGAAAATACTGGATTTGGTAAATACAATCTTACATGTCCTAAGGACTGTCCCTAAGACTTGTTTATGGTCATTGCAAACGAAACCATGAATGGAAATTGCCTTCTAATTAGTTTGAATGGTCATGGAGAATTAGAAAGAGACATATGCATTCTTGATATGTATGTCCTATGACCTATATTGGATCCAGTAATAATCTTTGCTTCAACCACATTTGAACTAAGTCTTGTGACAATAAGCCTAGTTCCATTGCATAACCCATTTGTCTGGTCCAAATTTCGTAATAATATGATGGGAGTGCCAACCTTGATTTTTAACTTGTGATTAGGTATTCCTGATGTTTTCAATGAGTTCAGAAATTCAAGTGTTAGAACTCCAAATGCAGGATTGAGTAGTTCATCAGATTTATCAATACTATCAGCACTACAATACTTTTTCTCCTCACTGGGTATCAAAGATAGGACATAGTCATTTATGAATAACTTGTTTGAGGTCATCACTGTTGGTATGGGCAGCATGATTGGTTTGCAAACACATGTTTTTTGTCAATTTAAGAATTTGACAATGATCCCAAATGTATGATGCATTTAGAGTTGCATGGACAATATCAGAGTGATTACCACTTGGCACAGCAGGTAGTATTTGACGGAAATTACGACCAAAAACAATGATCTTTCCTCTAAAAGGTCTATAGTTGTGCATGATGTCTTTTAAGCTTTTATCAAGTGCTTCAAAATTGAACTTGTGACACATTGGAGCTTCATCCCAAATTATTAGTTTTGTCATCTATAGCAATTCAGCCTAGTCACTCCCTTGATGAATATTGCATGTTGAATTTTGTGTTGCAAGCATTGGTATAGCAAACTTAGAATGTGTTGTTCTACCTCCGGGCAGTAGTAATGAAGCAATCCCACTTGAAGTTATTGTTAAAACAATTTCTCCATTAGACTGTATAGCAGATGATAAAGCTTTCCAGATAAATGTCTTCCTAGTGCCACCATATCCATAGAGAAAATAAATTCCACCTGATTGAGTTGCAACAACATGCATAATCTTATAAAAAAAATAGAAGTATGCTCATCTGCATTTAGTAGTGTATCCAAGATGAATTAGTAGTATGGATTGTTGGCAATGAATATTGTATTAAGAAAAACTGAAATATGTTGTGCATACCTGTTAGTGAGTGATAGCATTTGTTGAACTCAACGTACAAAATTTCATTATCATAAGCCATTTCATTGTAGACGAGTTATTTCCATGTGGGTTGGCAGCATATCCTATTGGGTATGGCATTAAAGGAATATCTCGTAGACTTTTCCTGTTGGCTTGCATCAGATTTTCAATTTCAGTCAAACAAAGATGCATTGTTTCTTTGTCAGTTAGTTGAATGCCTATGAACAGTACAAAAATTAGTTCGTTAGTATTTGACTTGTTTCATATGAATGATATGCAATTATTTAGGTTGTTTGAAATTACCTTATCTTCTATGATTAAATAGAATATCATCTGTCATACATTGTCATGTTTGTTCCCACACATATTATGGTCTATCCATGGTATTCATAAATAACACTTCACAAATAAATTTCTAAGGAATTGTGCAGATCCCCAAGTGTTAGCTTCTCGTAAAGCACCAACAAATTCTTGATCATTTCCTAAAAAAACCTTTTGCAAAGCATGTTTCTCTAAATGTATTGCAGACCACATTTCCTACTGTTCTAATATCTTTGTGAGATTGTGACCCTTTAGCAGAAGTTAGCATCATCCTTATGTAGAACAACTCTCTACTTGAAGGGGTACCCATATGAGCCTGCCAATTGTATATCCTTGTTTTCTTGGTTGCCAGCATCTTTTGTGTACAACATAAATGAATTTTGACAAATATTCAACATAAGTAAGATCCCGGCCATGAGGGTATATTTTATTAGAATCCATCCAAGCTGTAAACATTGATTCTTTGATTGTACTCTTAGATAATACGGAACTTATTTGTTGACTATCTTTCCAGTAAACAGACTATTGATTTTTAAGGTGGAAATATAGACGTTCAACTGCTGATGCACGTCCATGCATTGGGAATGCAAAAATCTTCCAACATGCCTTAGGGGGTGACACATACCTGGTGAATGAAATAATAAAGCATATACACATAATATGTAATAAATGAATATAAACAAGAAGGGTGATTTGTGTATAGATATTATGCATTTAATGCTCAGATGATTGACACATACCGACAATCAAGATGAACCTTAGTTTGTGTGTCATCCTGGTTTTGCACATTAACAATAGCTACTGTAATCCGATCGAATCCTTTGCTGATGTACTTAAACAGGTATTTGATTGATGCATTATGATTGCACCATTCCACATTTAGGTGTGATCTATATTTAAGTAGGAGATGTGGACTATATGGTACAACAAATCGATTATCAAGTTCAATATCATTCTTTTGAATCGTATGCCCGTTGTTTCTTCTTCTATAAACTGGAAATCCATCTTGGTCAACAATTGTTGCTTGGTGAAACTTCTTAGGGAAAAATCTAATACACTTCCCATCAACCATACATGGTGCCCTCGTATTTGGTAGTCCACATGGTCCATGAATCATATTGTTGGTGACTATTTCGTACAATTCTGGATGTGTATCCTTATTTGGTATCTCGAAAAAAATGATGTTATCAATGTCTTATGGATTTGGATACTTGTTTGAAGGATATAGAAATATTAAAATATGAGCATGAGGCAATCCTCTTTTTTGCCACTCAATGGTGTAAACAACTGCAGTCCAATTGAAAAATTAGTAGCATGATTAATAATGTATATTTGAAAATATAATTGTAAATTTAAAGTGTAGAAAATGATTGGTAGAGGTGGTAATTACTTACATCCAACAATGGCACCAAAGACATGTCCACTTGTGAGGTCATTCATCAATTGATTTAGCTTCATTTTGAATATCCGTGAGACAACATCAGGGCAATCATGAGGTCTAAGATTGCATTTCCTAACTTTTCATTGAATTTCTAACCATGTTGGATTACATGTTAATGTCAAGAATAGGTCTGAAAATCCAATATGGCCACAAATTGTCATACCATCAAAATATAGTTGTTCCATATACTTTTGACTACCAACAAAGGAGCTCGGTAGTATAATTCTCTTACCTTTTTTATTGCCAAGTGTTCGGGACTCATTATTATAGGCATTCAAATTCATGTAATTGTCAACTCTGAGTTTCTGTTGATGTTGTCTAACATAGTTTAGTTTTTGAGACTCAATCATACTGTAGCCATCTACAATCCATTATTGAAATAATCTCCTTGAATGTAGTATAGTTTGAGCTTCATTGTCCCTTGATTGCATTCTGAAACAAAAATATTCACACATGGTAACTTTTTTCCTCTTTGCAACATGGATATTTGGATGATCCTTATGAAGAATATTTGGTCTATAGTCATCTTCTCCTTTTGGGTACAAAAGGGGATATTGCAAAGGCAAATATGCATGATGTAGTTCATTTATTCTTTTTGAGCACTCCTATTTGCTTTTCAATGATGATATCTCTTTTATTGTCTATATGCTCGTCACCAACAATCAAAATAACAACTTTAGTAGTATTTGGCAAGTTATATAATCTTTCATATGATTGCCTATCACTAATAAGTTTTAGTTTGAGGTCATAAACAGCTAAAGATTGTAGTTTGTCCCTTGCCATTTTGAACTTATGTGCATATCGATTGTGCTTATCAGCATATTCTTGATTCCAATGATAATGTCTTCATCAATAATATTTTTGTTCCTAAACATTGTTGAAGGTGCATAACCAAGTGTTCATGGTATACATTATTAAAAAGACATTTATAAAACTATAATGTAACATGCAATTTGTCGAATGTTAACCCTTACGGGTTTTGGGCAAGCCTGTTCTTAACTTCATTGTTTATATCATAAATATATAGCTGTGCAAATTTGGATGAGTTATTAGCCATAGGTAGGAGATGCGAAATGTAGGAGGACCTCTTCCAGTATTATAGGTTATGTCAACTTTGGTACCAGGTGATGTGAATGCAAACATTAGATTATATGAACGAATGTTTTGCTGGAAGTTCTTAGCTTGGGTACTGTTGGTGTCAAATAGTAGTTGCCTCAATAGTTATGGAGCATGTTGTAGTAAAGGTAGTTGTATTTTTTCATCACCACAACATAATGCAAACCTTGAGTTTTTCAACTGCTTGTCTTTGTTAATCCTTTCATCATACCACATCATAGCATTACAGTGCTTGCATTGCCAAACTGGATCTCCAATATCATTGTAAGTTGGACCTACACATTAATTTGGAAGTTTAGATTCTCCCGACGTGCAAAAGAAATGAAAAGACAGCAAAATGTAAGTTGAAAGTTGAACGTCAATACCAGTATTTTGATAACCATATGGTGTATCTTGATTGCTATAATGATCAGTATCAGCATCATCCTCCATTGGTGGGTCGTCAAATGAATATTCTACATGACACAAATTTGTGTAATCTAAAATGAGGTGTTTTGTATTTAATTAAGTAAGTCAGATACGTAGGAAGTTAAATATACATGGTGATCAATTTGACATGATGTAATTATTATCCACATGGATATAGTCATTTTAGATGTAATAACAATAACCACATATTACATGTATCAATGTTTGTCTGGTTTATATTGATTTCCTCATCACTATCATCTGAGATGTGCGATATTAGTATTGATTTTTGTATTGTATATCTACCTGAATGTATATGTTGAGACGTGCTGGCAGATTGAATTGGAGTAGCACCTATGGTTGTATGTTCTGTAGAAGTTGATGGTCGTTTGAGGTTTAATGAAGTTAAATTTACTTTCCCAAACTTGTACAACAAATTTTTCTGGATTGAAGAAGCGTTAATGGTACGTACATTGACTGTATGCTTCGATCGAATTTGAAATTCCCCAATATAATGTTGCTGACACTGATTCGAAGACGAAGTGATGCTTGACAAAGGTGTGCACTGTGTATGTAGTGTAGGACTGTCATCAATAAAGTGTGGGTCGCATGCTGAGATACGCTTACGCTTTTCAACAATAACAGTGATTATATCTGAATTAGTATTTATAAAATATGTGCAACTCAATTGGAGGTTTGTGGTCATTGTTACCATTAGCTAAATGTTGATTTGGAGTGTCAGAACCTTGTATTGTTTCTTGCAAAATGTGTTTTCTATTTTTCCTTCATTGGGCAAAATTTTTCATTTGAACTTTCAGTTGTCAAAGTATTCTGCAGCATTGTGTAATACTTTGAAAATCATAATTTAGGTTCAACATATAATCGAGCAACATGTAGTATTATTCCCGTATATATAGCAATGTACGAATAGTAGTGACTTAATATTGTTTAACAATAAATAATGTACATGAATGGGTGTTAGAATATTGAGTATAACATATAATAAATTGTATAAAGATAGAAACTTTACTTCAGAGTTAGGAGTAAAAGATATATCTTTTGTTGTTCATGATGGAGGTAAGTTGTGATGTTGTGGAAATATTGTTTTTCGGCTTCCCATTTTGTTCATCATTTATCATCATCTGTCTTTTACTTGATGTTGAATGTGAATTAATGTTGATGAAGTTGGGTGAAGAACATTTTGATATTGTTCACCATTAATATTCATCAGAAGCTAGTAAAGAAAAAAGAAGAAGGGCCCCTTGTGCATTCCCTCGCATTTTTGTTTTCCCACCAAGTCTATGATTAGACATTTCTATGGATTAGCCTAAGACTTCTATCAAAGCTAATAAATATATTATTTGATATATTTTATCGAATTTGTGATTGATTGAAATATATGGTTAAATATTTGGAACCTTCCCCTCCTCATTATTTCACAAAAAGCTATTTTCAATTTATTAGTCTGATTTGTGTTAAAAAGGTATTATTAAAAATCTTTTTTAATTTGAAAATACAAAGTTTTATAAACACTGTCTATAGCAAAATCTTCTTATGTATTAGATTTCAAACTTTTTGGATAGCATGTATATATGTAATAACCATTGACAGGGTTCAGTGTCCTTCCAAGTCTTCACAAATTTATACTATATACCAATATATGAATATATAAAAAAAGCAAGTTATATATTTCATCAAATATGATAAAAGCATGTAGTTCTGTAACGTTGTTCAGATAGACGTAAATCCCAAAAGGAAACATTATCGAGTAGCAGTAGGTAATTAAATTACAACATAAAACTACTTAACCATAGATACATAAAAATTTCAACAACAAACATTTCTAAAATAGGGTACTGCACTGCCATCTTCAATTAGAGTCATCGTCATTCCATGTCAACTGCTTTCTGAATATGAGCTCCCATACTTGTTAATTAGGCCTGAAATAGAATCCTACCTCATCTCCGACGCTCAAGTCATTTTCTCTCAAGTATTGGTACCATGGTTCAGCAACACATTATAGGCCATCATGCATGATCAACTTCCATAGCAAAGGATGGTCATCATTACCTAGAACAATGATATTTTTTGTTGTGTCATCAACAAACTTGAGAACATCCGTTGCCAGTACCTACATTAGAACTTGGAAGTGAGTAAATATTTTAAGGTCAACAATAAAGACAACAGTGGTTAAATATATGAATGCAATCCTACCAATGGATGAGCGGCTAAGATCATAGGTTGGGTAAGATCTATAGTCCACACATGAGTTCTTGAGGTTGCAGGTGACCTTCCACATGTTTATTTATCCAGTGGTGGCATGAAGTGAAGATTGAATATCCAATCTTTCTCAGGAGCAGAAAAAGTGATCGTCACACCTTCATGAATGTCCAAAGCTTTTCTGAACTCCTTCAAGCCATTAGCAAAATAGTATCTGCTGTAATATTTTCTAACCTTTATATTGTGGATACATTCATTGTATCAGAACAACACATTTGGTGGATAGTGTGGAGTCCATTGTCTATGATAGATTGATGGTATCTCAATCAAGTTCTATAAGTACAACATTTAAACATATCAAATATATATGTTGAATCATTTGATAAGTACAGTAAACATCATTGGTTTTGGATGAACAGAAATCAATAAAATTGTATAGGTGGGGAAGTACTTACTCTATCAGTATGCAATGTCGTTACAAATTGGTATGTCAGTGTACATCCCAATAAGTTAGGTGGGTCCTATATGACAATAATTTATGTAATTAGTCACTTTTAATTTGTACCCATTTCATAAAGAAAAAATATGTACACGCATCATGGGGAAGTGGTGGGGAAGTGGGAAACACATAATGTGGAACGGGCACTAATGATATGTTATGGGGCCCAAAAAAATTATTTGAATGTGTTATACAATCGACATTGTATGCGAAAAAAAAACAAAATAAGCAACAAAAATAGTTGAGTGTATTGCAATCAAATATGGTAATCAACAACTTTTTTTATTATTAACATAAAAGTTGTGATTTATTGTTCATTTACATGCAAAGGTCAATTTACGCATGCGTGAAGTATGCAGATGTTATTATGCTAGTCAAATGCATAGTAGTATTTCAAAGGGAATGAGTTGGAAAATTATCATCTTCAATATTAGACTATTTATTGACGAAAATCCAGTAAGTGAAGTAAATCATTATCGTATATTTCTACTGACATAATACATTACTATTATCAAACAACAAAGTAATTAGATGCACAATATGGTCCTAAAAAGAATGACAAGCATGAGGACATATGAGGAAACTATAACGAACATATACACATTGGAAGCAAAAGAGGAAGGATTGTAAAGTGAAAGAAACTTACAACATTGGAAGCTGTTGATGACTGTGTACTCATGGTGATAACGCTTGACAGATGTTGTTGGGCAGAATGAGTTGATACTTGGTGAAAATTTTTGCTTTTGGTTTCCACGGACAAATAGAACAATGAAGGTTTTCCTAATTAGTTATTCCAATGTGTATAATACCAATGTGTATAATTAGATGGTTTTTACACAGTGAATAAAATGTGCATGATGTAACTGTCATAGCAATTAATGCGTATTGGAAAACTGTTTTTCATGGCATGTTTATTCGAATAATGTAATATTTTGATAACTTAATAGCAATTCATGATGACTATAATAATTGCATGCCTATTAGACTTCTGATAATTTAGAATCATAATTGCATGGCTTATAGACTCCCAAAAATTTAATTAATTATCATATCCTATATTATGTATATTAATTACATGGATTTTAGTGCCCAATAATAATTGCATTATGTATAATAATTGCATGACTTTTACACAGGTTAATTTTTCTTATTGAATATTTATTAATTTATATTCATTAACAATAATAATTGCATGTCTATCAAACTTTTGATAATTTGAATTCATAATTGCATGGCGTTTAGACTCCCGATAATTAATTAATTAATTAACATCTACTACATTAATTAATATATAGTAATCTTACTTCGTAATAATAAATACATTATGTTTAATAATTACATGGGTTTTAGTTTCATGATATTAATTGCACTATGTATAATAATTGCAAGGCTTTTACTCTTCCCCGTAATACTTTTTATTTATTATTTATTAATTAATATTCATTCTTTAATCATTTAATACGTATAATTACCTGCCTTTTAGACTCCCGATATTTTACTTAATGTAACTGCCCAACAGTTATTTGTAACTTGGTAATAATAATTACAATAAGTACATTAATTGCATTGCTTTTAGTCTCCCAATATTAATAACATTAATTACAATTTGTTGTAATATGTATCTTAATTGAATAACTTTTACTTTCCTGATAAATTTGATTGATTTATTATTTATATTAATTATTTATTATACATTGGTTAATATTTATTTGTATAACTGCACATCTTTTAGACTGCCAATATGACCCTTGATGTAACTGCTGCATAGTTATTGGGCATTGCGATATATTGGGCATTGGAAAATTCTTGTTCATGTGACGTCTAGTCTATTAATTACATATCTCCTAATATCTAATGTAATATGTAACATCTAGTAAGATTATAACCTAATAATAATAACACAAATAATATAGTATAAAATAATAATAATAATAATAATGGTAACTGTCTTGGCACAAATTTCAATGAACATCATTTGTAGAGATGGTAGATGAATATACATTACCGTAATAAGAAGGACAATTTTTCTGAAGATTGGATCTGACTTTTCAGCCTACAAGTAAATGCTACTAAATTTTATATTAATATTAGTATAGTATTTACAAATATAAAATGAAAAAATTGTATCGAACAATTGACCCCACAAAGTTGAAATGACTACAAAAATGTAATAGAATGCATTTCAAATTTTTTGGTCCAATTTTATGCAGGTTGTTTTGTGTGTGTTTGGATTTCAAATTAAAACACATTAAACTTTGCCCATATGTTGTAATTTTTTTGGTCATGTTATATTTGGTCAATTCTAAACCAAAGTTTGTATGTTTATTATATTCACCAATAAAAAATTAATTATATGAATTGTAGTTATTTGCTGGAAATATTTATGATATCAAATTTAATGATACATATTACTCTCGATACATATTAGTGTTCATACATGGGTATTTGTAATTGTTCCATATCACAAAACACAGGTTAATTTGGACCTATTTGCTAGTATCAAAAGGATATACCACATGTAAAACAGGACATGCATATTAAAATGAGTTACAATATTTATATCAAATAGCAACTAATTACTGAACTTTGATATGCTTATTCCTCGATAGTTGATATGGTGTGTATTCGTCATACTCAAATTCACTACTGCCTTGCTGATCAGACATTCTTTTGGCAGGAGTGACAAACGCAGTCTTTCCAGGATCGTAATCAGCTGGCTGTGACAATGAAGGTTGTGTGTGACAATTAAAAATAATATTAATAAATAGGAATACATTATTTAAAATTATTTTTTGATGGCTTAGTAAATAAGATGTGTTCAAAAAAATTCCACCGTAGGATGGTAATCCTGTGATAAAGTTTCAGCACCAACATTTGGTAATTTCCCTATACTTGGTTCATCCTGCATGTAGTACATTGATAATAAACATCAATTACAGGCATAAAATTAGCAAATAAACTGATTTAGTAAATTGTTTAGTACCTATAGAGAAAGTGTGGATGTCATTGTGTGGATAAGATGTTCCTCTTCCCTAACATCCAAGACAGATGATTGGTGCATTTGAAAACCTTGATCTCATCACCACTCTATGAATGAATAAACAATTTAAATGAAATATGAATATAAGTATGGATGATTGTAATTTAGAGAACATACTGCAATCAACTCTTGACGACATTCATCGGCCATTTTACCAAAGATTTTGATACATGTCGCATCCTAGAAATGGAAGTTAGCCTTCTCCCCATTTTGTTCCATTTTCAGAACTAACTTATACCTTACACAACAATATCCTTTCAGTAAAGACTGAAATAATATACATAATAAGTCGTTGGAATTGATTTTGTTGGATATTTGGGGAGAAATATAAGTTACCTTAGAAGGGTGTGAGTAACTTGGTTCTGGCATGAACGACAGGCTGCACCAATTTTTAATGGATCAAATGTTGTAGTACAGTAGGGACAACTATCATAACTCCACGGTGTATCAATGATCACTTCATCCACCATACCAACAGTCAAACAGTAACAATCCTAAATGAATAAAAATAAAATAGAAAATAATTAAGTGGTAATGTTGATAAATGTTATCCAAATAACATTCATTAATTAAAAACTTAAACTTGTTACCTGTCTCAGTCTACTTATTTCACCTAAGTTGACCATTCGAGCATTATGCAAGAACTTTTCCACTGAGTTTTGTTGGGAATATTGGCTATATTGTTATTGACAAACACTTCCTTCATCTGATACTCCGCCAACATAAAATGGCATACGTACATCTAAACTGCATTCCTCAGCATCATAAAATTTGAGTTTTATTATGACTGTGCAACAACAGATGAAAAAAATAATGCATCCATTGTACCTATTACGGAATTGTTGGATTTCTGCTATATCAGTGTTGACATACAACTTCGACCCATGCTTGATGTTTTGGACACTGAGTGGATACTTGTTGCAAAAAATATTATAGTTACATGTATAATGCATTGATATATTAAATTGCAGCTAATATGTAAAAAATAAAAAATTACATTACAATGACCTTTAGGATCTTTGATCTTAGCAAGTGTTAACATAACCACCAATGGCTTCCTAATAAAATGGTTTTTCTCGATAGAATCATCAAGCTGAAGAGCATATTCCTCCCACACGGTCATGATGATCTCAGCATCACTATAACAGAACAAAACATATAGAGTGGAACATTAAATTAAAAATTAAAAATATTACAAAAGAAGACTACTTCTAATGGTACACATCTAAATAGGCCTTAAAAAATAATGGCATGAACAATACCTGTTATCTCTCAACTTGACTGTAACTCTATATGTAGGATTAACTATTTTACGTTCAATGACTTCGGTCACAACACCGACAACATCTATTTAAAAACCACGACAAAACACAATTGCAAGTTTTGTTGACAAATTATCATACTATCCATAGTAGAAATTGGTTAATGCACTTACCAACTAAAGTATCACGCGAAGCTACATTATCAACAAATTCAGTAATAACATGGATATTAGGAGAAATCTTAGGACGTTCAACCTCCTTCACAGAAGTAGTTTTGACCAAATAAACCAAAAATGGAATTGTACTCACTTTGTATTCAGAAGGATTGTCAAAAACTTTGATGTTCTGAATCAAATATGCACAACCACAACGCAACTTTGACTCAAATTCAGGAAACAATTTTTACCATAGAGTGGCGTCAATCTTTGCACCCTGCAACAGTTACGAATGAAAGTTGTGAATATATGAAATTTCCAAAACCAATGAAAGTGGAGAATATAAAAATCACTGTTTGGTCCATCAACACCATCTCATTTGCTTGTCTACCATTGTGCTTGTTAACATGCCACATATCAGTGATTCAGACCGCTATCTTCCAAGTCCCTTTCTTGGTATGCAATTCAGAGATGAAGTTTTCCTTCCGAGACATCACTACAAATAAATGACAATATTTTTTTTTGTAAATACATAAGAATAATTTATGAAACACAATACAGTATGGAGAAACAATGTTTGAAGTAGACAGTGGGGAATAAGAAAAGTCCGCAATGTGTGTTGCAAAAATTAGAGACAGCCAGAGGACTTGGAACACCTACTAAGCCACTACTACGACACAAAGGCCTAAGACAGAACACTTTGCAAACAACATAGGACATGTAAAAAAAAAAGGAACTGAGGCACTACTACGACACAAAGATCTAAGCATAAACGTTTCGAAAGGCATACAAATAACAAAAATGTAGCAAAAAATTTCCCATATAAATCTAAACAACATAGACAGGCAGAGCACTTTGCAAACAACATAAGCAGATAGAACACTTTGCAAACAACATAGGACATGCGATGAGACACCTATTGAGCCACTACTACGACACAAAGATATAAGCATAAACGTTTCAGAAAGGCATCAACAAAAAAATGTACCTAAATGGTCCCGCTTCAAGTAAGGGAATCAAAACAAAAAGTAGATAAACCACGTAAAGTAAACAAACCTAGACACCACAAAGTTGTACTCATGCAGATTTGACTTCAATATGCCAACATAATAAAAGAAACACAACATAACAAGTAACAAAAAAGGAAATTGCGAAGTATATATACATGAAGAAGATAAAAATCATAAAATAACAAATAAAGCAACACATGACGAACCTGTACTAATGCAGATCTGACCTTAAATTGCAGCAAAACAAAAATATCGCAGCATATAACAAATAAATTACGAAATATCGAACTTTGGTATAGAAAACGAACCTGTACTTAGGGATGGGGGTTACTTATTTCACCTTTTTGTTTTTCCTGCAAAGAAAATGAAGCTTTACTGAGGTAGTTGGTAATAAATAACGAAATCGCAAACTTTGGATATGCAAAGCAAATCAACCTGTACCTACAGTTGGGGGTTACTTATTTGACTTTGTTCTTTCAGTTGCAAAGAAAACGAACTTATACCCGGCTTGCTAGATTCTTCGTTCAGTATCCAACAACTTTCATTCCGCCTTCTTTCTCGTTCTCGACCAAAAACAAATGGGAGGTCCAGTTAGGGTTAGTTGTCACTTAGCGGTCCTGTTTCTGCAAATGGCGCTCTAACCCCACACTTAGTTGGTCAGAGGAGGGCATTGGAAATTGAACCTTCTTGGGAACAAAAAGGCATTGGTAACAGAAGCGTAATAAAAACAAAAGACAAAAAATAACATATACATAGTGTGATGTTGACGTTTTTGGGTGGGAATTACGTTGGTTAATATCGCGGCACATAAGCAAAATTGGTACACATAAGCAAAGTTAAGGCCTTGTTTGTATAAAGATAGATGAAAATATGAAGTCTTAAGGGAAAACGTGTTTGCACAAAAGACCTCTTTATTATTCAATCAATTGAATCTCTTCTCTTTTGTTATTCTAGTTAATTATTTGTCATGATCATCTACTTGTAATTAATCAAATATGAAGCAATTGAATTCATATGACTTTGTATGATCAAATTTGTTGTATAATTTCCAATTAGATTAATAGCCTTTAATCAACCTCTATGTAATTTATCCTTTATCCTAATTTAAGGCTCATATGCACAACTGAGAATTAGTATTATTAGACCTTGAGAAAATATTGATTAATGAGTTTTGTAGGCAATTGGCAATTGAAGTATAATTTAGGGTTCAATTAAAATAAGAATTAAGGTAGTTTAGGGTACACATGAGGTCATAATATGAGGTTTTCTTATTTGAAAGTTACCTTCAATAGCATTACTTTCTTGTTTTTGTTTTGTTTTTTGCGGAATATTATATTAAAACTCCTTTTTTTCAAATTGTCTATTAAAATCAAATTGTTTGATTTTATTTCATAATTGAATTATTTTGAAACTACAACTGATCCTTCGAGTATGATATCTAGACTTAGGTTCATTGTTACTCCCACATATGTTACGTTTGCCCTTAGTACAACTAACATCTAATGTGTTAGTACCCATTAATAAGTGTTCCCACATTAGCTACAAGTGCTAAGAAAACACTTTCATCATAAAATATATGATTAAGTTATAGAAACTTAATCCAAACAAGAATGCCATCAATTTTTGCTTCCAGTGAGATGGATGAAGGGGACCATGTTTGCACTCATAGATAATCATCAAAGATCATGCATTGTCCTTGCTGCATGACCTTACTTTAGTCATACTCCTCATCAATTAACCATACAAAAATCTAATATGTTCATTTAAAAATCAAATATACCCAAAGGTTCAAAATTGTTTCTCACGGTGAAAGGTTTTTTTTTCGGTTTTTTTATTGATTTTGATAGTTTTTAATTGTCTTAAATTATAATTTTAAATTTAAAATAAATAGTATTAATTTTTGAGCCACAATTAAAATTTGTAACTATCATATCATCATTTGTCATATCATCACTTAAATGACAATAAAAATCTAAAAGAAATTTTTTTATCATAACTCAATGCAATTTTTTTTATCAAGAATTCAAAGCAAAATTCAAAATTTTATAAGGGATCTAAAAGTTATTTAAGTTTTTTTTTTTCAATTTTTTTCCTAAATCCCTCTCTATATGATATATTATCTTATACTTGTAATATCAACTAAACACATTAATAACTTCTCGTCTCTTTTAATTTATCATGTTCAATATTTTTTATTTTAACTTGAATTTCATTTTTTTAAATTTTAATAATTAAAATAACAATATAAATTATTGATCATAAATTTTAAATATAATTTACTTGTTTAGAAATATTTATTTATTACATATTTTAATTATAATATAATTTATATATTTTGAAATATTTTTCATTATAAATTTTAGATCTTAAATGTATTAAAGAATGATTTACTTTATATGATACAAAGACTAAAACTCTACTATTTATAATTTTATAAAGTAACTAATATTTTAGCCAATGCATTGCAAACCATAAAATATTTATTTTATATAACTAAAAATTATAGTTTATTATAAATAATAATTTTAAATATATAAATTATATTATAATTGTAATTTGTAATAAATCAATATTTTTAATATACTACATAAGTTATATTTTAGATTATCATAATTTTTCTTAAAAAATGTTTTAAATTAAATCTTTCGAAACATTTAAATTAAAGTTAAAATAAAATATTTTGAGTAATAGATTAAAAAAGATAAAATAATTAAGTTAAATTGTTTAGTTGATATTTTTTTAAAAGGAATCATTTAGTTGGTATTGTAAATAAAGGAAAGTAGCTATGCAGGAGGAAAAAGTAAAACAAGTAATTTAATTACAATTTATTATGTTTGATAAATTTATTTAAAATAATTCAAACAATAATTTATAATTAAATAATAATATAAAATTATTTTACACATATTAATACATATACATTAAACTCTTAAAAGTTTAAAAAGAATATATCATGGACAAGAAGAGTAAAGTTGCTCCTCATAAAACAAGAGTATTCAAAATTTGAAATGAGACTTAAGAAGCAGTATATATATATATATATATATATATATATATATATATATATATATATATATATATATATATATATATATATATATATATATATATTTTCTTTTTTTTTTATTTTATTTATTTATTTATTTATTTTTTAAAACAAACATCGATTTAATCGTTGGACGGTTAAAAAGTTGAAGAAGACAAGGGAGGTTTGGTTTGGTGGAAAACAGAAATAAAAAAAGAAAAAGAGCACCATCGAGAACACGTGCTTCATTCACCACTTCAGTGTCGCTTCCCATCTCTATCTCTTCGACAACGTCGTTCGATTCAAAACCACTTGTTTGTTGCACTCCGCCTCTTCCCCTTCTTTCTCATTCTCATACGCACCCAGTCACCCAGCTTTCCCTTTTTCCTATTTTTTTTCTCTTTTTTTATTAAAAAAATAAAAATGTTGAAGCTTTCGTGCAATGGCTTGGACCGGGCTCACTCCCTGGCCCAATGCGGCTTCGCGGGCCGGCCCGCCTGCGCCGTCCCTCGCCGGAGGAGGAGCGGCGTCTCCGGATTCCGGTTGCCGGAAGGCAGGTCGATCCGGGTGTCCGCGGCGGTGTCGGCAAAGGACGGCGCGGTGGCGACCCGGGTAGAGGCGGATCCCGGTACGCTGGCGGACCGGCTGAGGGTGGGGAGCTTGACGGAGGATGGGTTGTCTTATAAGGAGAAGTTCATTGTGAGGAGCTACGAAGTTGGGATCAATAAGACTGCCACTGTTGAAACCATTGCCAATCTCTTGCAGGTCCTGATTTTTTGTTTGTTTGTTTAAATTGGGTGATTTCATTTGATTTGATTGCTTCATCTTGTTTAATTGGGTGATTGATTGGGATTTTGAGCATCTTGGTGTTTCTGGAATGGGAAATGGGATTTCTTTTTTCTGTTTCTTAAGTGAAAAATGAATTTTTTTTTTTGGCAACTGGGGTTGTTTTGCTTTGACTAAAACTGTTTTGAAGTTTACAAATTGAAGATTTGTACCATTCGAGGTTGTTTTGTGTACTATGTTTTTATAGCTTTATGGTTTTGCTGTTTTGTGCCAATTTTAGTAGTCCAGATTTGGAGGCACTGAGTTCCATGCATGGAGTGTTGGAGTTTGTAGTATAAGATTTTGGAGAAGTGTGCTTTGTTTTCTTCTTCGTGCTTCTTTTTTGTATTAGTACTAAATTTGTTTCCTTGATTTTAACTCTCTGATTCAGAATAATTGTCATATTAAAAATTCGTACTCTTATTTCTAGTCTTGATCTTGTGAAAATGCTATAAACTTCTTTTTATTATATTATCTTCTTGGTATTTCTTTAATGCTCTCTTAATGATTTGCTCATTGTAATACCATTGTTGCATCCCAGGTTTGAGACAAGGCAGTCCCTTGACTCATCAAAACCAAAAGATGAAAATCAGTAGGAAAATATAATTGATTTTTTTTATTTTCTAAAGTATCAAATAAATTTGGATGTCTTTTAGAGACTGTTGAATAAACAAAAAAGAAGATAGATCTCACCTTAGGAACTGAATTTATCTAATGTGAAGAGCATGTGCTATTGTATTCTTCAAACTCAAATGAATTTTGAAATGTTTGGCGACTTTGTGTTATAGGAGGTTGGATGTAATCATGCTCAGAGTGTTGGATATTCTACTGATGGTTTTGCAACCACCCCTACGATGAGAAAATTGCGTCTCATATGGGTTACTGCTCGCATGCACATTGAAATCTACAAATACCCTGCTTGGTTGGTTTTTGTTCTTTATAACACTCGGTTTATAAACTCTAATTTGAAAAGTCTAACTTAAATGATTCCAACAGGAGTGACATTGTTGAGATAGAGACATGGTGCCAAGGGGAAGGAAGGGTTGGGACAAGGCGTGATTTTATACTGAAAGACTATGCAACTGATGAAGTTATTGGAAGGGCAACAAGGTAAAGATTTTCCATTATGCACTATAATCTATCGAGTTTTTTCTGGCGTGGCTCCTTTCGGGTCTTAAATGGCAGATCAATTGTTAACAATCAGATATATATGCTTACTTTGTGTAGGACTAGGATGATATTTGACCATTCTTTGATTTCTGGGCAACCTTGTAGAGGACCCATCACGAGCTTTTCCTTTTGATCTCTTTTGTTCTTGTAAAATCTCTTTCCTCATTTGAGCTCATGATAGTTTCTTTTGGTACCAACCAACCATTAATGATAAGCCTATATAATATAACCTATGCTATTTAGTGGCAAAAAGGATAGGAAGGATAGGAGACTAAACTACTGGTTATTACAATTAATCCTCAAGTCACATTACAAGGATGCTCGGGATTTTATAAAAGCATAAAGCTCAGAAGCAATACTGTCCCAAAATCTAAATTTGACAGAAAATTATCCATTGATGCAAATCAAGATACATTAACAATTAGTTCATTTGCATCATAAATTGGTGCATCTGTAAATTTTGACATGTTTATGTTTTGTTGCATACAATAGCTATACTGTCTGAAATAATTTGTTTTAGATACTTTCTTATAGTTGACTATTTATATTTAATTGTTTCAGCAAATGGGTAATGATGAATCAGGACACCAGACGACTCCAGAAGGTTTCTGATGATGTTAAAGAAGAGTATTTGGTTTTCTGTCCTCGAGAGCCCAGGTAGTCACTTTTCTTTATCATTTGCTGCCAATGCATTACAACTTACTCAAACTTTGTTAGACGATTTGTTTTATTTAGGTGTTCTTAATCATTGTAGTAATAACAAGACTTGATAAGCAGAAGAGATCAAACTTTCTGGGATTTCTTAGCTCACTAGTGCAAAGAGGGTTACACTACTTGATCAATATTCTATATTTTTATGGATTCTGGAATAAACTAAATTATAGCATATGATCTTGCATGCATCAATAGTACATTTTGAAATGACTTCTTACAACTTTTATTTGGTAGGAGGGAGGAGCCTACCAGCTTGATATAATTTGTGATAAACTGCAGTGCAGGTTGTTAATTGCCATTTACTAGGTAGTAAGTGAGGCATCACTAATGAGGATGTCATTAGATGGTCAAGTAAAATCTGGGACACGTGTTCGCATATTTATGTAGCCTATATATTTGAAATCACTTTTGCCAGTTTCAAGATTCAAGCTTTATTAATTGGGTGAGAATGGTCTTTTGGGGGGAGGGGTATAGGTTGAGGGAGGATGAAAGGTGGAGAACTATTACCAAAAGAACAAAAGTTGAGCACCCCTCCAACCCAACTATATTAATGTGTTATGTTATGCTGCCCAATTGTTTTTGTTGGAATTGTGGGAGTTAATGTATCATTGCAAAGATCAGAGTCGAAGTGAATAGTTTAATTCCTTATTATTGTTTTTGTAATTGTAAAATGTATTTATTCTTTTATGCATGTAAATATCAAGGATGCTGAGTACTCCCTCTCAAGTAATTCATGAGACTTCTATCTAATTTCTACAATAAAGTATCTCAAGTTTATTGTATGTGTGTGTAGGATAAATTAATCTCACCTCCCTTGAGGTATAATGATACACCAATATCGCTCTCTTTTTTGACATTGCATACACTGCCTCAATACATATAACAATATAAAATATAACAGAAGGCCTGTGTTAAGGTTAAGGGTACATGGCGTTATGTTATATAAATTGAGGGAGGTTTGTGTTGGATCATGGATGAAAAGAAAACAAGGGATATTGCGTATAATATTGATAAACTTCTGGTTGTGTGAGTGTAATTTGTCACACACACACATATTTAAAGAAATATTATTTCTTGATTGGTACTTAAACATTTCCAGAAGGAAGTTTCACCATTAAAATAAATCAAAATGTAGGTATACAAGTATCATTTTTTCATACCCTCCCTCTCTGTGTTATAGATTTCTTGAAATAATGATTTAGCCTAGGATTATAGTTTATGTGTATTTAAATGAGGGAAAATAAGGAGACAGGATTTGGAGTCCATCTCGTTGGACAGAAACCTAGATAGATCAGTGATCAGAATTCCTGTTCTAAACTGAAAACAACTCTGTAGATGTTATCTTAATTTACCTCACTAAAACATATGGAGAACCACTATTTGAAGAGCATCCCACATAATTCTAGAACTGACTGAACTCTTTCTGAACTTAATGACCTTTTGGTTTTTTATCAACTGCCCTTGATTACGGACTCCTAGCAGTGAAAATAGCTGTTTTCATCACTTCATAATTAAGAATCACTATTGCTAATCTGTAGAATTCTTAATTGACAAATAAAGGAGAATTAACAGCATCACCATCATTGTTATTCATATCTAATTGTTGAAATTGTGATATCATTTCCATCAACAACACAAACTTAGATTCTATTACTTTCAGCGGCTTCTGCCACTTCCCTCTTTTAGGAAAGGATGTGAGGAAGTTTCATAGTGATTTCTGATAAAATTGTGGGAACTTACTACAAACACTATCTTCCATTATTTTAGAAATGAGTCTTCCTATAAAAGATTCATAGTTTTTCTTTGGTAATTGCCAATTGGTACAAAAATTGACTTGAACAATTTTTTTCTGGCTTAGTTAGCATGCTACAAGTAGCTTGGTTGAATTATTAGGGCTGAATGATCATACCGCATTGCTTGTCTTGTTACTGTTACTGTTAGTGACTTGGTGGGTTTCAAATTTCAATACCCTGGCTGGATTGCGGCTTAACTTGTGATTTTATTTTCTTTGTCCAAATCTTCTTCTGTGGTTTTAGGTTAGCTATTCCAGAGGCAGATAGTAATAGCTTGAAGAAAATACCAAAATTGGAAGACCCTGCTCAGTATTCCAGACTTGGACTTGTGGTATGATCATTTGCCTCAGTGAACCTTTTTCTGTTATTTTCTTTTTCCCTTTTTAACAGGCACAAAGGAAGGAATTTTATTGGTGATAAAATAGTTGGCAAATCCAGCATATTTCAATTTTCAAGAGCCTGGCCTTCTCATTGTGCTTTTTATTTTGCAGCCAAGAAGAGCGGATCTGGACATGAATCAGCATGTTAACAATGTCACCTATATTGGATGGGTGCTTGAGGTTGTTGGATTGTCTTTTTAATTAATTGAAATACTATCTATTTCATGTTTTAGCTAGTTTATTTGTCACAAAATCATCTTTTGGATAAACAGTTTATATCATGTTCTCATTTAATTTTACATTCATGAAATCTTTATATCTCAAGGTGCAATGTTTTCAAAATTAAGAAAATATCAATTACTTGATTGCATACTTCATACTTGATATGTTCAATTTTTCTGATGTTTGGCATCTTAGATCAAAAGCACAATTATTAATAATTCAATGGTCGGACTGACAAAATTTACATTAGATGTTCTTACTTGATATGTTTCCTATATACTTTTATGCATTTAATCCTTTTTTTTTCAATATTTTTGGATACTTGTATGTGTGTTATTTCTTCCAAATGGCATGTACTGTCACTTGCATTTCATAATTCACTAATATTGGTTCTACTTTTCACTAGAATATTTGCCATTTCTTAGATATGCTAGTGTTGCTTTGAATTTGTTAGTTATAATTTTTCTTTCATGTTCAACACCCAGAAAAAACATGGTTTTGACACATTTCTAAAATCAAGATTGGCTTTTGCAAACAAGTAATAAAAATGTGTATTAATTTAGATCTAAATGAAAAAGAAAATGAGGCTATATGTTTAATGTATAAGCTGATAATTTAAGCAGTTTAAATAAACTGTTTTAAAAAACAATCAATTGAAATTTTTCATCAAGAAGTGGTCTGTGTACCATTCTTTTGACAAAAATCCATGGTTTTGAATATTTTTGGAGCAACCTATCTAATATATATCTGTTGCTGGATTACTGGAAACTAATTTAATTGAGGTCATGCTGGGTCAACTTTTTTTATCTTTAATTTTTTAGCCTTGGCTAAAGTTGACATTAATGATAGTCAGCTGTTTAGACCTTAGATGTACAATTAGAAATACAATGGTGTTGATATAATGATATTATTATCATATCTACATGATGTTAAAATAACCAGTGAATTAGAATTGGAAATAATGACAGACAGGAAGATGCTTTAAATACTGTTTTGTATAAATGAATTTTCATGCACTTCATTTGATTTGGAATTTTTTTTTTTTCTCCTCTTCTGGTTTGTTGCTTATTCTATAATCACCCTTGTCATAAATAACATACATGTGACCTATATTATCAATTTTTATGTAGAAAAATGTCTTATCATGTTGATGTCACTAACATACTGTCTTACTTTATCAGAGCATGCCTCAAGAAATCATTGATAGCCATGAGTTGCAGAGTATTACCTTGGATTACAGACGAGAGTGCGGACAACATGACATAGTCGATTCCCTCACTAGTGTGGAAGCGATACAGGGTGGTGCCGAGGCAGTTCCAGAACTGAAAGGTACAAATGGATCTGCCACGGCAAGGGAAGACAAACATGAACACCAGCAGTTTCTGCATCTACTTAGGTTGTCTACTGAAGGACTTGAGATAAACCGGGGACGAACAGAATGGAGAAAGAAAGCTCCAAGATGAGAACCATTATGTGTGCTTCCACCCGAATCCATGATTCTGTTTTTGTCTTGTGTTGTTTCATGTTACCAGGGTTGTCTTATCAATTTTCCCTTGATATTTTGCTTAGAGTTTGTGCGCTTAATAGGGATTGAAGAGTTAAAATATTGCTTCTGTTTTCTTGTCATGCTCAAAAATTTAAGTTGTCCAAATCCCGTAGTTAGGCTATATAGGTTGACATCAATCTCTGATCCATTAGTATCAGATTCCATGAATGTCATTGTACCTTAAGGGAGCATAGAAATCCAGGAAGTTGGTATGGATCTGCCATCTACTGCATGACTTGAACA
The DNA here is from genome assembly GCF_000004515.6 of Glycine max. Classification (NCBI taxonomy): domain Eukaryota; kingdom Viridiplantae; phylum Streptophyta; class Magnoliopsida; order Fabales; family Fabaceae; genus Glycine; species Glycine max. The sequence goes on along the minus strand of NC_038254.2, from coordinate 38,958,868 downwards.
ATGTGTGTTAAAATAATCATTTTGAAATAATTCAATTAGCTAATTATTAATGTTCTTACTAATCTTGTTGTCTCCATTTATCAAAAGTAACTTTTGCTTATTATCATTACGTACTGCAGTGCATGTTTATCCGAAGAATGTGGCATTTGAGATAGTGGCTATGCTTGCCATTGCAATAGGCTATTAAAAAGTACAAATTTTTATTTAAATATTTTAGAATCTTTAATTACAAACTGTGTTGTTCTAAAGTGTTACTTTTATGAAATAAACTGTAAGGTGTGTCATTATTTCACTGTATTTTCCGGTGGTGGTAGCACTTTGTTCTATGCATATATGTGGCCGTGTACTGTAGTATATACCCTGAGCAGAATAGTACAATACAAATAGCCAAGTCATAATGTATATTTTTTTGTTTGTTATGGTAGTAGATGCATTATGCAAGCAGTTTTGAAGGAAAGGAAAAGAACAGATAAAAGAGGAGGGTTGAGAGCAGGGTGTTTGTAAAGGATTATTGAGTATAGGATGAAAGATTGCATATTTTTACTTTAAGATGATATTATGTGTGGGTTAAATATTTATTTCTTAGTTTCTTAATTTATTGAGTAACTAGTTTTTAAGACTTATGCTAACGAAGTTTTCTTCAGTCCCATAACCTTTTTTCTGAAATTAAAATAATTATTTATGTACTGTTCATTTTTTCAGCAAATCAAATACAACTCAAGGTTAGGCCAAATGGCACATCCGCACATGCCTTAATGAGGTACTTTTGTATTGCATAATGGGAAGCATTACTTACATGTAGAATCAAACATTACTTACCAGCAAAATGTACCCGTTGATTCAGTTATCACTTGCCCAAAATTTATACGTTGCTCAAGATTTCTACATTTCTCTATTTTTAAAATATTAATAGAACTTGCATAAATGTAGAAGAGTAATGATGCTTATACATACTTTGTCGGGAAAATATCGTCAATTTTAATTTGGATTATTCATTGAAAGATTACACAGTATGATCAAGGTGCTGTTATCTTGATGTTTTTGAGGAATTTTATAGTATTTTTCATTTTATGATCTTTATATGAATTTCTGCCAGGATTGAGAATTCCTTATAACTGAAAGGAAAAGGAAAAGTATGGCAGATTTACCGACAAGAACTTTCTCTGCAAATTGATTCACTATCATTAATGCTAAATCCTCCTGTTATATCCTCTTATAAATCCTCTTACTACCTTTATGTTAAGTATTGAATGAAAAGTAAAAATATTTATTAACTTAGAAATATAAAACACATTTAAAACTTAGGGAGGAGAAGGATTTGTAAGAAGATTAAAAATTATTCTTATTTTATTAGATTTAAATAATATTTTAGTTTTACTTAAAAAAAAGACTTAAATATATTTTTGTTCTATGCAAGTTAGTGCTTTTCTATTTTTAGATTCAATAAGTTCATTCTTTTAATTTTAGTCTTTAGAAGTTAACATTTTTTAAATTTTGGTTTTGGTTCCTGTAAGTCTTTTTTTTTTTTTTTTAATTTTAGTACATTTAAGATTTTTTTTTCATTTATTTCACACTGACAGGAACCAAACTTAAAGATAACCCAAACTTATAAAGACTAAAAATGAACAAATTATCTTATGAGAATCAAAATTAAAAAAAGTCAAAACTTACATGAACTAAAATTAGAAAAATAAACTTATAAGGACCAAAGATAAAAAAATATTAACTTATCAAGACAAAAAAACATATTTAAGAAAAAAAAATCATATTTCAGTTTGTGAAATATACATTCTTTTTTTTTTTTCTTAATTCCTTAAAAATATGAATGCTTACCTTTTGATTATCATTGTTTGACTCTAATCCCTATAATATTTAATACCAAAAAAATTATATAATATTTGATACATGCAGAATTAGTTTGTTTAGTATGTTGACTATATTGATTTTGATGGTTGTAATACATTAACTTTTTTTAGAGCAATATAATACATTCTAAGGACTAATATAGTGTGAATGAAATATTATTGGGCAAATGATAACTTAAAAGTAAAAATAATTTTATTGGGAAGTAAAAAATTACCGTGTTTATAATATTTTGTGTTTTTCTATAATTTCTACAATAAATATATATTTTTTTCATTTAGTTTCTTCCGGTGTCTTTAAGAACACTGATTAGCAAGATCCAATATTATTGTAGGGACTAAAATCAAACAATAAGACTCGAAAGCTAAAATTGTTTTTTCAAGAATTAAGATGAACAGTTTTTTTCTTAAGGTAAATAAAAAAGTATGTATATTACAGGTACTAAAATTATTTTATCCTTTTATTATATATATATATATATATATATATATATATATTATAATTCAAAGTAAATTTTTTATAATCTTATAAAGTATTTTCCTCTAATTATATATACTATATGTATATGAAAAAATTATTATTATTCTAGTATATTCAAATTTTTTAAACTATTGTAAATCACACTTGAAAACAAATCAAGGCCCGTGTACTATTTTATTCAATAATTGGCAAACACAATACACAAAATAATAATATAACATTCCATATAATTTTACTTTGTCTCATTTTGTTCTGAGTGCGTGAAAGGCTACCAAAGTCTTTTTCAACATATAATAAATTAAGAAAAGTATTCACTATTACTTAAAATTTATAAATTTTTTATAACTTCAGTCCTTGATTATTTAATGATTTTTATTTATGATTATAATCTATAATAATTAATAACTCTAATAAAAGAGTAGTCCAATGAAAAACCTATTGTACCCATACCTATAATATTGACATGTGGCACTTTTTTCAATTTTTTGGTCTTTTTACCCCTCCAATTTTTTAACCTGTTTTCTTCTGTGGGCAATGCCACGTGTCTCGCTCTCCAGTCGTCTGCTGTCATGTTTGCACTCTGTAGCGCACTTGCATCCTCTGGTCTCAATCGAAATGTCCCATCGAGAAAACCCGTTTTTTCTTTTGTATTGTCGTTTAGCTCTTCCTTCTTCAGTTTTCTTCAGCTTGGTGGTCATGCAACGTGACCGTGAAGAAACATCCAGCAGGCAAGGTTTTTTTTTTTTTTGCTTTGCTGATATGCATGTTTGCTTCCTTTTGGTAGTAACACTGATCTTGCCTGCCTAATACGGTATTCTTTGCCTATTGAATGTTCTTTTCTTCGTTATTTTGTTGGTTTTGTTGTTCCAAGTTAAAACAGTTTTCGTTGCTCCGTGGTTTTGCAACGTCACCCGCGAGGAAGTATCCAGCATGCAACGGTTTTTTTTTTTGCTGTTATGCATGTTTGCTTCGTTACTAATTGTTTCCATTTGCAAGGTCATCCAGGAAGAAGCATTCAACAGCCAAGGTTTATTTTTTTTTGCTGTTATGCATGTTTGCTTCGATACTAATTGTTTCCATTTGCAAGGTCATCCAGGAAGAAGCATCCAACAACCAAGGTTTTTCTTTTGTTTGTTGTTATGCATGTTTGCTTCCTTACTAATAGTGTTTACTTTCTTTGTTTCCAGTAGTAACACTTTTCCACTGACATTAACTCATATTTCTACACAGTAGCCAAGGTTTGTAACTTTCAATCTTCATGGGTATTTGAGATTCAACATTTTTACCTCTAAAGTTTCAATTTTTTTTTACCAAGCACAGAAAATAAACTGAAATAGATTCATGGGTACATGAAATTCAACATTTTTACCCCTAAATTTCAATTTTTTCAAAGCAAGCGCATAAAATAAATTATTGCTTTGTTGAGTGGGGCAAAAAAAAAATGAAGTTTTGAACAAGCGCATGTCTTCTTTCTACTCTCTCTTAATTTGTGTTATTTTTTGGTTTTGTTTAATTATTGTTGTTGTTATTATTATTATTATTATTATTATTATTATTATTATTATTATTATTATTATTATTATTATTATGTAGGCTCTAGCTGAGGGCCCTTATTTTATGTTGTGATGACAGGAGTTAACGTTGATATTTCCTATGTTTTATGTCTTAGAAGATGTGTAGGTGAGCTTTATGCTTCAAATATGATTTTTAAAAAGTTTTACCCTTTTTTGAGGTTATTCTGTACAATGATGCGTTTGGGGATGAATGAATACTTAATGTCAGGTTTTGAAGGCTTTACTCAGAAGCTAAGACACTGGCTACTTGGTTCATATATTCACTTAATGTTTTTTACTTTTATTTTTGGGATGTTGACACATAAGCTTGCTTGCCTGGGTTTGTTTTTCCCTTCAATGTTATTATATTTTGTGGTATGAAATTTCGGGTATTATTAGTTTACTTTCTTATCTATTGTCTTTATTTTCATCTTACTTCATGATGTTAGAAGTTAGAGAATTCTTAAAAGATACCAGTGTTTCAATCCTGATGATAAAAACTGCTAGAAAACCACCCAATTATTTACCTATACTAATTAAATTCATATTGTGTTCTATGTAGGTTTGATTTATTTTGCAATTCTACGAATCAGTATCAAAAGATGATTACTTCACTCTACGAAATGGTTTCATTGCAGTAAGTGAATCATCTATAATTCTATACAAACTCCCTTAGTAGGAATTCATGGTACTCATTGAGCTTGAGCATCAAGAATTTGGACCAAATTTATTCTTTATAGGTTTTGGCTTTTCTGGACCGAGCCTCATTACAATAAAGTAAGTTGTCAAACATACTCATTCCATTGTGACACCAAACAAAGCTATTCTTTCTTGAAATATGTATCTCCTTTTGATTTACCATTTGCTTTTATTTCTAGCCCGTCACACTTTTAGGTGTTTTATTTTATCCCTTCGGAACATTAGTGAACCCCAAGTATTTATCAAAGGAGAATGTAACTAACTTATATTGTTTGTCTCAGTTGAAAGTAGCATATTTCTCATTCAGTTTTTTAGCTGCTAGCATACCCAAATGCTTCAAGTATATTCCAAGGTACTTATGATATCCCGGGATATCTTGGCATTCTACTCCTACACTATATTTAGTAAACATATACTATGTCTTCTACACAATGTGGAATGTATTGGCCTTACCTTTCAAGAATCCAAAATTGAAAATAAAAAACTGAATAGATCAAAAATTTTAATTTGGTTGGATTAGATTTGATTAAAAAAATTGGTCTGATTCAATCTAAACCGAAATTGTTTATATATATATATATATATATATATATATATATATATATATATATATATATATATATATATATATATATATATGTTTTTTTTACACAACTTTATGTCACTCACATTTATATTATTCTTATATATTTGTAAAATTATCTCATAACTTATACCTATTTATGAAAAATATATTTAAAGATAAATTCTTAATAACTATGAGTTAAGATGCATAATTTAGTTGTCAAGTTGTGTAAATTTATTTTTAATAATGTGTATATTTAGAAATTTATATTATAAGTTATATAATAATATATAAATGAAATATTTAATGTTTTAAATCATCTTTTATTATATATTTTATTATTTATTTAGTATTTTCCAAAAAAAATAAAGTAAGATTAGAGCTGAAAATTGATCCAATTCAAATCCAATTATTAGATCATATTAAAATTTCAAAATTTTATTATATTATTATTATTCAATTTTATACAAATAGGGTAAGTAGTAGATAACCATAATTCAAGTACTTTATGTGCTACATAATGTTGTTTTAGCTGCTAGCATACCCAAATGCTTCAGGTATATTCCAAGGTACTTCTGATATCCCTGGATATGTTGACATTCTACTCCTACACTATATTTAGTAAACATATGCTATGTCTTCTATACAATGTGGTATGTATTGGCCTTACTATGTCTTCTATAATAAATCTTGGTTGCTCTTCATTTTCAGGTCTCGCCTTTCAAATAGGTAATTTTTAATATACAAACTTTCTATGCTAATTCCTATAAGAACAATAACTAGATTTGGATTTAATTATTATTACCCTTCTATTTGACCAACTAATTCCAACCCGTGTGAACTCCTATATAGATTGTATTACTCGATCTGAATCCGAATTACCCTATGACACCTTACTGTATTACTCAAAAAGTTGTTTTGGAAAATAGTTTTATCAAAAAAACTGTTAACTGTGGCCTCATAAGAAAAAAAACTCCCTCCCGGACTAAATTTGGTGAACTTAAATATAATTATAAATTGAGAAGTGCAATTTATATCTTGATATGAATCTAGAGGGAGTATTACTTCTATACATTTTTACCAGTCCACTTTGGAAGATAGAACACAAATTAAATTGAGAAGTGCAATTTATATCCTGATATGACTTCCAAGTCCACTATCATTTCTATATCATTTGTGAGGTGCAAAATATTTAAGAATTAGAATAATGTCATAATTGAAAAGATAGTAATTAGTAATTAATATTTTGTTGAACTTTAAAACCGAAAGATAAAATAGGAACTATTTTATAAAATTTATTTCATGTAAATTTTCTCCTCCGCAGTACATGTCAGACAAACTTAGCCTTCATTTTATTTTCTTTACTTGGCTTTAGAGTGTTTTTGTTGTGCTGAGAGGTTAGCTTAGTGTTTCTTTGTCCATCTATATTTTACATGTGTTTATTGTAACAATTTGTAGTTTTGACCGTTTTAAAGAGGCAAAAGAGAGGTAAGAATGAAAAGTCAATTGGTGTGCTTTAAAAGGTTATACCATTTTCAGTTGAAATATGAAGTTTGATGTTACACATGAAATGTGTGCTTCAATTTCTTTCAAGACAAAGCATAGGTAAGAAGTCTACATGTTACTTGGAGAGAAGCTTTGATAAGTACATCTAACTCTAAACTCACATGGAAGGTATTCATGTTTTCTTAATTCTTTTATATTTTTTCTATTTATTTATGCTCTACTTACATTAGCATGTTCTCTGCTCATATATTATTTTTGTAATTTCTGATTCTAATTTGTGGTTCCCAATATAATATAAAATTCCATGATATGTGTTGAATTGAAGATGAACTTACTGTTGTAGCCCTATGGAAGAAGCTTGAAGACTCACCCTTTCCTTCATTGAAATCCCAATATAATATGAATCTTTTGGCATTCATTGGAAGAGATAAGGACCCTATCTTCTACTCCAAGGAGGCAACAATCAACGAGCACACAAACATAACTCTTTTTTATTATGATAATCTGTAATACACTATTGTTCATGCATAACCAAAAGAATCATATGATGCTATTACAAATTTGAGACTAATTAATTTCTGTTTTTAATCAACAAATAAAAGGGCTATATTGATATAAAGTATGTTGCAAGGGGTACCATCCCATTTACATCAATTCTGAATTTTGCTAACTATTATCTAAACTTCAATTCAGTATAATATTTTATTTTATAGTTTCAAGGCCTTAATTTTGTTTTTAGAGCTCATTGCTGCTAAGTTATTCATTCAATGCACTACAAACATTATACAACTATCACAAATTACAATCATTAGGGAAAATTCAATTTCAATGTCCAGGGGGGTTATTTTCTTCATGTCACTCTTAGGTACTACTACATGTTTTGAAATGTGTTTGTGGAAGTAGTCATAATAGAAAATGTGTGCAAGGTTCATTGCAATTAACAAATAGTTAATGGGATGAAGTCTACTTTTAGAAATGGGGGTGAGGCATGAAACGACCAAAGACATTTGAATGTTGTTATAAAGCTTTTCTATTGGTTAATGAATGCATAGGTAAAGTAACTATAGACAAACTAATAGGTTTTGATTGGAATTATAGGCAAGAGCAATTTAAGAATTCTGCAGCAGGCCGAGCTGCTCTTGCACAACAACAAGCAATGGCAAAGCAATCTGCAAACACCAACAAAGGCGATCATTTTAACGTCCAGTGTTGCTCTATGAGCTGATCATTTTAATTTCATTTTTTGCAAGGTCAACAGTGAAGAAGAATCCAGCAGACACAATATTATTCTGTTACCCATTTTTTCTTCCTTAATAATTTCCTTCGTTTTGTTCATTTTTAGTAAGGACACTTCTCCATCGACATCTACAAAGCTTTGTCTACATCATCAACCTCAAAGAGCCCAATATTGACCTCTGATACGATATTCTTCTGCTATTTAATATGTTTTCCTCTTGATTATTTTGTTGTTTTTGTTGTTTGTTGAAACTTTTTGACCTGTTTACTCAACATTGAAAATGTGTTTCGATGGATAATTACTGGCATGAGTTTGGACCCTAACTTGAAAATTGTTTCATAATGTACTGTTGATTCTGTTCGGTATTATATTGTCTTTTTTTTAAGCATACCTATTTGAGGTTTTCATATGGTTTGATTATGGATTTTTAACAACTGCTTCTCATGTACCTACTTTTACTATGATTTTCCTGTCCTGGATACAGATAGACTTGATTAGATCCTCAATAAATATGGCTCCCATAGCTAAAACATAAAGGTCTATCTCAGAAAATGGTAAAAAAAATAATTATATCCTGCTTTTAAGCTTGATCCAGTCTGCTCTTTAGAGTGTCCAATTTTCCCCTTTTCCTTTTTGGCCTATATAGAGGTCCAGGAAGTAGCATGCGAGAGGATACTAAAATTCAATATCAGCTATGATTGAGTATCCATTCATGGGTGGCAATGATGTTTTGCTTATCCACCTGGCGGACAAAAATTAGTTTCTCCCTTGACTTAGTTCCTGATGCAATCCTACCCCCAAGAGCATTGGATAGAAGACTCCAAGAAGATTGGGCCAAAGATGCAAGAGAAGGCCCTAGGATTCTCATGAGCCTTAGGGTAGATTTTGGGCCCAAGAGCTAAGTATGAGCCCACTTATCTTTGTACATATTAGATTAAGGTTTCATTAATTTTGGGTCTTGTATTTAGGGCTCCATAATGTAGGTAGGGTACCCTAGAAATATAGGATTTTTCAGCCCTTGTATTTTAGGGCACCTAGACTAGTTTTTGTATTAGGGGTAGTTTTGTAATTTCACATGCACTAAGTGAATATTTGATGTGTGTGGTTGGAAATAAATTTAATTGAATTGGTAGAAGCCCAATCCAATTAAATTTTAGAGGGGAGGTGAGCATTTGCTTACTATACCCATTGCCACATCATATAGTCACACTTTGTGCATGTCCTTCATGCTTTACATGCCTCATGACACCTAAGCACACTTAGTGGAGAATCTTGGAATTGATCTTGGATTAGTGGGCTGAACCATAACTAAAATTCACTAATCATAATTAGTGAAATTTTGGCTCCACAAATTCAATTTCAAATTCAAGTGAAATTTGAATTGAAATTCAAATTTCCCTCCAATTTTGTGTGACACTTAGGTTATAAATAGAGGTCATGTGTGTGCATTTTTTTCAACTTTGATCATTTGAATATTAAACTTCAGATTTCAGAGCTCTTTTAGAGCATAAAATTTCGTGCTCTTCTCCCTCTCCCTTCATTCATCTCTTTCTTCCTCCAAGCTCTTATTCATGGCCTCCTATGGTGGTGAGCTTCTTCTAGACTCATCTTCTCCTTGAAGTGGTGTCTCCTCTCTCTCTTCCTTCTCCATTTTGCTGCCATTCATCTTCCAAGAAGCAAAGGAATCCATTGATGAAGAAGATCCTAGGCCTACAAGCTCCAATGGAGCTTACATTATGTGGTATTAGAGCATCTTCATCTAGGTGATGTTCTTTTGCTTCCTCTATCTTTTTGTTCGGTGAATTCTCTTTAATTCCTTGTTCTTCATCTTATTCTCCATGTATATCCTCCATTGTCTTGTGGTTTGGTGCTGTTTAGAGTAGATTCAAAAAAATAAACCGATTAAATCTTAGATCTACACTTGTTCTTGCATTTATATGGTTCAAATTTTGTAGTTCTACTCTTGAATCATGTTTTTGTGTTGATTTTAGGTTCTATCATTTTTCATTCATAATATTCTTGTGCTGAACCTTAGATCTAAATTTTCTTCCAAAATATTGATTAGAAAAAAAACACAAAAATCTAAGTGTAAATCACTTAATCCATGTTGTCTTAGAGTCATGTTTAGTCATAGTAATTGTCACATTATGTTCTAAGTTTGTGTTGAATTTTTATTTTGTTGATTGAATTCTAGATACATTTGTTCATGTATTCTTGTCATTCTTAGCCTATCTTTTGAATTTTGAGTCTAATTCATGCATGTTATTTAGTTCATAACATGTTCTAAATCAATTCCTAGAAGTAGTCTTGTTGTTGAACTTTTTTTTTTCTAAGTTTCCTACATGATGCCTATGATGAAGTTGAGTTGTGGTGCTGAGTTGTGGCTGGATTTGTGAATCAAAATAAGTCTTAAGCTCTCTTGAATTGTTTTATTCAAGATAATTGAGCATAAGCAAATACAAATTGTAACTATCCAAGCCTTAAGCAACATAAACACTACTCTTGATTTCTAGGTTGAAATCGCTGGTGCTGGCAGCTTGAACATACGAACTTGTATAAATTACTGGGAATTGGTCACTACGTTTTTTGAGCTGAAATGTTTACTGAATTTTCTAGACATCTAGATAAAAATTATTATGAAAAAAGAACCAAGCGATTTGGATTAAAGGAAAAAATAAGAAAAATCACACAATTTGGCAGAAAAATCAGTGTCCAGGAAAAAAAAAGTGAAAGGGAAGTGTGCTTGTTGTTTTGGCTCAAAATTTATTCATAAAAAATTGTTTAAAAAAATAAAAATAATTTTTTATACTGAACATAAAAAATTGTAGAGCGAAGTGGAGTAACCCGTGCGTATGCACGAGTGGTTTATCATAAAGTATGAGAATTGATTATCAGAAGAGAACAACAATGGGATGATACAACCTCTGATTAGAATTCCTTTCATCAACCTTGCTTTACATTTGGTTATTATTATTTTTTAATTTACAAACAACGTTTACTATGCTTTTGTCATCTTAAATCTTATGCTCCAATATTATTGTAATTATTCAGTTGTTACTCTGTGGACATACTGCATGTTATAATAGCTGCCTTAATCCCTATATTTCTTTTTTTTCCCCTATCATCCAATGAAAACTTTTTAAAATTGCTAAATCAACAACAAAAAAAAAAAAACCGTGCATATGCACGGGTCAGTGACTAGTTTTCAATAAATTTGAACAATAGTTTATCCAACCAACAAATTCATTGGAGTTTCTTTTTTACTTTTTTAATAGTATTTCAAACTTTCTTATAATGTCACATAATATATTTTTTACTTTAAATAACCCAATTAACTTTTTACTCTAACCAAAAATATCACTTAAGTTTTTAAAATGGACTCCACAATATATCTTAATTTTTATATTTTATTATTCATGTTAGTTTTAAGGTAATATGTTTAAATGACAATTTTTAATAATAAATAAAAATACAATACATTTTAATTAAATAAAATTTAACTTCCAAAATTAAAATACATAAAATATGCACGACCACACAAGCTTACATCTTCATTGATTGCACATTTTCCAAGTTAATCTGAGAGTATAGTGAAGGAAGTAGAGACTTAGGTATGGATCCCGTTGGTGTTTGCACTTGTCGATCAGAATAATCTCCATATACTCATTGTTGAGTCACCATCAAACATGATGGAACGAAAAATTCATTCCACTTTGACCTTACATTACATATAGATTACCATATATGACATGTTTAGTGGAAAGTAATTAGGGAATAGAAATTGGAAAAAAATTCTCATGTTTGGGTTTTGAAAATTGAAGAGGATTTTGAACAATTTTAGCATTTGGGGGTTGCCAATTTGGCATCCAATTGAAGAAAAATTGAGATGATTGGGATCCATTTATGTGTAAAGAGAATGAAATATGAACAATAAAATTTAAGAAAGTAAATAGATAAATGAGAGAATTGTTATAACTTTTTTTTGGACCTATATGCATTAATTATACCCCCACTAACTATAACTTAAACATTGTATAACGCTAAAAATAAATGACCGTTAACACAAAATTGTTGTATAATGATTGAATAAGTTTTCAAATGCTTTTTTTTATATAAAAGTTTTATTATCGTTAACAAATTTTATTCTTATTATGACAATTTTGAGTAATTGTTTGTTTGAGTAATTCGTATCATTGAAGAACAAAAATGGTTCTTTTCTCACTTTTTTTAAGGCCGTCTTCCTACTTTATTTTTCAATATTATTTTGCTATGGTCTGGTCCGCTTTGCATGAAAATTGTTATGTGCTGCAATGCTCTCCAATGGTTACAATTTCACTTTGAAATGCTCTTACAATTAGAAGTAGTAACTCTATTCGAGTTACTCTAAGTGTTGGAAGATGTGTGTTACAGAACTGGTATGTTATAGTACTCCTTGTAAATATATTACTAAAAAATCATGATTTAATATCGTTGTATCTAGGTTGGTTTTCAAAAAACCAATGTAGAAAAACAAACAGTAACATTATTCAAATTAATTTCAACTTTTTTAGGTCAGTTTTATAAAAATTGTCTTTGGTAGAAGTCATTAATGACAATTTTTATAAAACCATCTTTGATTTGAAGGTTACGATTATAACATCCTCTACCCCACACATATATGTACTAATAATAAAAGAAATATGAAAGTAAAATTAATTAAAAGTTTTAAAACACATTTAAATAAAAACATTTCAAAGGATAAAAGGCTCACATTCACTTTTTTAACATCATAATAGAATTTGTCCAAATAAATAACAAAATTATCTCGGCTCAAAACAAGGTTGTCTAAGACTTTATGCAATTAATATAAAAACTTATACTCCAATGTCACATCTTATCAGAGCATTGTGCTCCAATGTCCTCTAGCATGAGGTTCTCTATAGTCATCCATCTAACCATTTGCTCCAATGAACACAAAGTTTGAGATCATTACAAGATCAAAACAAAAATAACACACGAGGAGTGAGTTATCACATTCTTAACTAATAGAGAGAAATGGGACAACATAGATATACATATCATATAAATGAAATACAACTTACTTAAACACAGTTCATGTCATTCCACCACCTATCGCGTAACACCACACCTCATTTATTTTCACATCATTCACATACTCAAGGGTCAAACACAATATCACTCGACCAATCAATATCAATCAATACGCAAGCGTTATGCGACATATATACTAAGACTTAATCCTATATGCAATGTGGTACCATATCAGTGAAAAACCTCGTCGGGCGTCCAAGAGTACATGACAAGACAAATCACACACTAGTAAGTCAGATCACTCTCACTAGGTAAAATCATAGGGAGACCAGTCAGGGTCGCTCTGTTTTGTGAGAACGCTCCAACCATATGGGATCAACATAGGATTCAAGAAACATTCAAACCGAGTGTATTTACCCCCAAGGCCTACACTCCAAAGAGTCTGTCAGGGTCTCTCCCTCCTGATTCAGGTCTAATCCAGAAAATATTTTAGCACGCGGACTCTATCTATGAACTGTGCTAAATACACGACTCCTCAATTGATCTCAAAATAATTTTATCTTGTTGTGCTTGTGATTAAACTCATCAGGACCCCATATGGTTCCCATCATAATACTCGTCGCGCATTAACTCATTGCCCTTAAAGGGTCTTACAATTATGTGATTGTATAGTTCATAGCTAATAACTCAATGCACACAACATCTCAATACACATGTATATTACAATTCAATACATACTCAATTTATCACATACATTCAATCTCAATCACAATGGTATAATTCCAAATCAACATGTTATCACATATCATGAATCATATACGCATCACACAATATTAATATATACATAACACACACATAGACTTCTGGGTCTTCTGTCTAGAGCTTCTTCTCTTCCTCTACATAATAAAACCATAGAATTTCCCCCTCTACACTCCCAAAACAGATCACAACTTGTCTTCTCTAACAACAATGCCTGTCATCTTATGGAATCTATGAAATACTCCCAAAATCTGCTCCCTCACCTTGCTTCTCTTATTAAACTATCTTTTGTTTCCATGTTGTTACTCTGTTAATGAGCAAGGCTAGACTCTATTAGAATGGGCGCACAGTGTAAACAGTACTTCAGATGCACTAGCATCTTCAAATCCTGCCAAGTCAAGCCCCTGCAATTGGTTTAGGGTGCACTGCAACCTAGAAGGAGAGGTGATTGAGATAAACATCAAGTCAGTGAACTTGCAAGGTTCACTATACCTTCAAATTTTCAATGACAATTGGTCCTTCAAGACTCTTGTCCTCTCAACAACCATCATCACAAACAGAGTGGTGAAATTCCAAAGAGTATTAGCTCACAAAGTCACCAACACAACATAACACAACACAAAGAGCCTCAATTACATGTTCAAAATTCAAATTCAAAACCCTTTTCAAAAGCTCTTTTTCATTCTTCCCTTCTAGTAATCGATTACCAGAGCCTTGCATGACTTTGAAACCCTTTGTTTTGAGGCAAGGCTTGATCTTTAGTGAATCTTGAAACAAGGCTTTGTTTGTTGAAGTAATCTTGAAGCAAATGCTTATCCTTTGAAGCGGCCTTGTTTGATTCTTCTTTGACATCATCAAAATTCATGTATTCATACATTCACATTCTCCCCCTTTTTGATGATGACAATCAAGTGATTTCTTTTCGACATCATCAAAACAATGCATAATCCACATTCTTCCCCTTTTTGATGATGACGCTCATTATCAAGCAAATTCTTTTGGACATCATCAAAACCTGCATGATTTACATGTTTGTCTTGAGAACTCACACCAAGAAAGAACATCCAAGTTTCTTGATTTTCTTCTCTCCATCAATTGGTTTAATTTTCTTTTTCTCATTCCTGATCTACAATGAAGGACAATACTTGCATTTGACATCATCAAAACCTGCATGATTTACATGTTTGGCTTGAGAATTCACACCAAGAAAGAACATCCAAGTTTCTTGATTTTCTTCTCTCCATCAATTGGTTTAATTTTCTTTTTCTCATTCCTGATCTACAATGAAGGACAATACTTGCAATCTCTAGAACACTACCATCTTTATGATGTGGAACCTTTTTCTCCAAAGCATCACACAAAATCTTATGATTCTCACCATTAGGTTCCTTGAACATTTGAGTGATTTGCAAACCATCCACTACTTCACTTGAAGAAGCTGGGTTGGGGCTAGAGTTTGGATTTGACAAAAGATTTGGTTTAGGGATATCTGTATCTGGCATGAACATTATAAAGTTTCTATCATAGCCATCATCATCACCAGTTTCAGTGTTTAACTCACATTCTTTTGGTGACTTTTCTGATTAAAAAATGATTGGCCAAATTAGGTGGTTGTGATGAAAGTTGAACTTTCTTTCATGTAAGGAAACAGAAGTGGGAGATGAAGGGGATGATGAAACAATGAAAAACAACTGGTTTTTGTGGAAGCAATGTTTTCCAAGATTATTTTGATGATGCCAAAGACTCAAGTCAAGAATCAAGAGTCAAACAAGTTTCAAGAATCAAAGAGTCGTTCAATCAAAGCAAGTTTCAATAATCAAGATTAAAGTGAAGATTCAAGAGAAGACTCAATTAAGATAAGTATTAAAAGAGTTTTTCAAAATATTGAATAGCACAATTTTGTTCAAGAGAATTTTTCAAAGAAAAATCTTTTACCAAGAGTTTTACTCTCTGGTAATCGATTACCAGAAGGCAGTAATCGATTACCAGTAGCCAACATTCTTTTCAAACTGATTTTCAAAGCTATAATCGATTACCATAATCATGTAATCGATTACCAATGTTTTAAAACGTTAGATTTCAAATTTCAAGAGTCACAACTTGTGATAAAACATTTTCAAATCATTTCAAACTTGTGTAATCGATTACACAATACTTGTAATCGATTACCAATGTTTCTAACCATTTTGATTTTCAAATTTAAACATGAAGAGTCACATCTGTTGATGTGTAATCGATTACACTATGATAGTAATCGATTACCAGTGACTTACTTTGAAAAATAAATTACCAAAAGTCAAAATTCTTAAAGTGACTAGTTTTCTGAAGATTTTTTAAGAGTCACAACTTTTAAGTGACTAGTTTTAAAAAAGAATCACAACTTTTAAGTGACTAGTTTTCACAAAAGTCACAACTCTTGAAGTGACTAGTTTTGAAGAAATTGCCAAGAGTCGCAACTTTTAACTTGAGTCATCAAATGACTATAAATATGTGACCATGGCACGAATTTCAAAGAATGCATAACAGATTTCTTTCATTCATTTCTCTTCATCTTTCTAAAATTTTTTGTTCAATACTTTCTCTTTCAAGAAAAGTTCATTGACCAAAAACTTGTGTTATTCTTCTTCTTCATTCCTTCTTTCTTGCCAGAAGAATTCAAAGGACTAACTGTCTGAGAATTCTTTTGATTCTTCCTTCTCCCTCTTACCAAAAGATTCAAAGGACTATCTGCTTGAGAATTATTTTGATTCTTCCTATTCCCTTTAAACAAAAGATTTCAAAGGACTAACCGCCTAAGATATCTTTTATTTCCCCTTACAAAGATTCAAGGGACTAACTGCCTAAGAATTCTTTGTCTTAACACATTGGAGGGTACATCCTTTGTGGTACAAGTAGAGGGTACATCTACTTGGGTTGTTATACTGAGAACAAGAGAGGGTACATCTCTTGTGGATCAGTTCAAGTGGAGGGTACATCCACTTGGTTGTTCAAAGAGAACAAGGGAGGGTACATCCCTTGTGGATCTTTGCTTGTAAAGGATTTTACAAGTTATTGGAAATCTCAAGAACCGGTGGTTGCTTGGGGACTAGACGTAGGCACGAGTTGTGGCCGAACCAGTATAAATCTTGTGTTTGTCTTTTTTTTCCCTACACTCTTTATCTTTCCACTGTGCACTTTTTATTTCCGCTTTACTTTTGTCTAAGTTATTGTTTCTATTCTTTACTTTCTCATAACTTAGTAGTAAATCCTAATTGAATCTAGTAACATTAAGAAGGATAAATTTTTAATTAGTCAAGACACGTTCATAATTAATTCAACCCCCCTTCTTAATTATTCCGAGGCCACTCGATCCAATAGTTTCTAATTACCATAAGCTTCTGTGCTCTATAGAATAGTAGTAGTTTGTTTTTGGCTCACAAAAATTAGCCTATAACTCAAACAACCACTTTAGATCACCCAAGTAAAGAATAACCCCTCTTCCCACATAGCTCTTCATAAGGTTTCTAATCACCATAAGCTTCTATTCAACCTCCTCCTTGCTAATGTTTCTGAAGCACTTGAGAGGAAGGCTCACAGATTGCACATACCTCAAGTCCCCAATAACATTCTTGTTATGCTTCTAGAATTCGAGGACTAGGAGACCTGCAGAAAAGGGAGATTAAGGAGAGGAATTTCAGATTTTATATTGCTTGCATTCCATTACATCTTACATTCGTATATATAAGCACATGAATGCTGAATTGTTATTCTAATTCCTCTGCAGGTCCTAAGGAGCAAAGGCCAACAAATGCCAATAACCGAATAACAAAATAAGATTCTAATAGTAGACAAGTATCCTCACTCTCCATTAGCAGACTGCCAGCTCAGCGTTTAGGAGCAAAAGTGGTTACGAAATCCTCCAAATGGTGTGGTTTGCTCAATTTCCTTTTGGCCCTAAGGTTAGTGCTTGCCTCCTTCTTGCCTGCTAGCCATTCTTCTGTGCTGGGTTGCAGCATCATAACAATTCCTTACCTCAAACCCCTTCATCACTCCCCTAGCTACTCCCTCAGCATTATCCACACTCTCCCCTACACTAGTTACATCATCATTGTTAACTATTTGATGGCATACTTTTATAATTGATGTGATCTCTTCAGTTGTGTTTCTGATTTGCTTTTTAATAATGATATTTGAAAGGAGAACAATATTCTCCTGGTATCATACCACTGGCTGTCAAAGATGTTTTCAGCATTATCCAAGATGTGAGTTTGTGTGCAAACATAGCAAATGTTATTGAAGTGTTTGTTATTTGTGAGCTTGCATGCCAACATAGCAAATAATTTTTACCTTCTAGGATTTGAAAATATCTATTTAATGGTAGAAATTAAGGAGAAAAAAAACTAAAAAATTAGGACAATTGTGTTGTTTTATTGTTGTATTTGCTACAAAATAATTCACCAGAGTGGAATTTTGTTGTTGTTGTTGTTGTTGTTGTTGTAATGTTAGTTCAAGTCACTCTCACTCTAACTCAAAATAGCACAGGTTTGAAAGTGGGTGTTTCATGTTCAGACATGACAAAAAAAGAGTGTTCTGTAGTTGAAGCTCTTTGTCTAGGTATGGTATAGGTAGGTGGAATGTGCCTTTGGTATAACATCAAAGACTAGGCATGCCTAAGTAGTTTTTTGAGGAGTATTCGTGTCTCCTAAATTTTGATGATTCACTTTTTGAATCTTCATGGTGCAACGACATAGCCTCTAATAATACCTTGCTATATTTCTAGTATGCTATTTGTTTTTTTTGCCCTCTACATTAAATTCATTGGAATCTCTTAGTAGCTTTTAATATTCTTTGACCCCTAATATCCTAGACGAGTAGGTGAGTTTTAATCTTCAAGTGAATCATGGGACACTAACTATTATTAACAAGTGGTCTAACAAACAACATTTCCGAAGTTTATTTATTTTTAGTGTACTACTAGTTTAGTTTCTTAAACATGGATTAATCAATTATTTTTTTCCATTAATTTGAGAAGAACGTTAATTGCTTGAATTCTTGCATCAACATCACTGTTTGTCGGGGCATCATTCTTTTAAAACTCACTGGTTCTGCACTTTTGTTCAAGTAAGTTTTGTTGTTATTTTTATAATTGTTGTGCATGTATTTCTCTTTTATGCTATTGCTTTATATTCAAATTAAGAATTAATGCATTTTGAATGAACCTTAGTTTCTCGTTTTGATGTATGCTCCATTGGAGCTTGTAGGCCTAGGATCTTCTTCATCAATGGATTCCTTTGCTTCTTGGAAGATGAATGACAACGGAATGGAGAAGGAAGAGAGAGAGGAGACGCCACTTCAAGGAGAAGATGAGTCTAGAAGAAGCTCACCACCATAGAAGGCCATGGATAAGAGCTTGGAGGAAGAAGGAGATGAATGAAGGGAGAGGGAGAGAAGAGCACGAAATTTTGTGCTCTAAAAGAGCTTTGAAATCTGAAGTTTAATTTTCAAATCATCAAAGTTGAAAAAAATGCACACACATGACCTCTATTTATAGCCTAAGTGTCACAAAAATTGGAGGGAAATTTGAATTTCAATTCAAATTTCACTTGAATTTGAAATTGAATTTGTGGAGCCAAACTTTGGAGCCAAAATTTCACTAATTATGATTAGTGAATTTTAGTTATGGTTCAGTCCACTAATCCAAGATTAATTCCAAGATTCTCCACTAAGTGTGCTTAGGTGTCATGAGGCATGTAAAGCATGAAGGACATGCACAAAGTGTGACTATATGATGTGGCAATGGGGTGTAGTAAGCAAATGCTCACCTCCCCCTCTAAAATTTAATTGGATTGGGCTTCTACCAATTCAATTAAATTTATTTCCAACCACACACATCAAATATTCACTTAGTGCATGTGAAATTACAAAACTACCCCTAAAACAAAAACTAGTCTAGGTGCCCTAAAATACAAGGGCTGAAAAATCCTATATTTCTAAGGTACCCTACCTACATTATGGAGCCCTAAATACAAGGCCCAAAAATAATGAAACCTTAATCTAATATTTACAAAGATAAGTGGGCTCGTACTTAGCCCATGGGCCCAAAATCTATCCTAAGACTCATAAGAACCCTAGGGCCTTCTCTTTCATCTCTGACCCAATCTACTTGGAGTCTTCTATCCAATACCCTTGCGGGGTAGGATTGCATCACGTTTGAGATTCAATACAATGATTAATACGGGCAGTTTGGATCAATCACTGTATTGAATCTTGAATTGTCTATTTGGGCAATTTAGGAAGAGTCATTTTTATATATGATTCATACGTATAGGTTAAGTATCTGTTGTTAAATTTGATGAAATATCAGTTTAGTGCATATCGATTTGTTCTCCGGGTGCATACTTGATCATGGTGAATTGATCTTACTGCTTTCATGTCGTGTACTTGGAGATCAATGCGAAATGTTGTCAAAATTTTATCAAATTTAAGAAATGATACTTAACTTGTACGTATCAATCAAGTATAAAAAGGGTCTTCCTGAATAGGATAGGGTCACACCTTTTATGAAATAAGTGATGTTCATGCTTGTGGGATAACCTTATGAGTATGACAATAGAGTAAACACGGATTGAAGTTGGATGAAAGCATCACATATCAGTGAAGAAGTATAAGAATGGGGTTGAACAATTCTTGGAATTTGCTAAACGTAACGCACCATTTATGGGTGGAATTTTTTTTTGTCCATGTGTTAAATGTGGGAATGGGAGTTGCGGGTCAATGAATGACATAAGATCACATCTTAACACGTTGCTGAAAAATCACTATGAGGCAAAGAAGATATTATGTCCTATGGATATGGAGTACCAGAAAATACATGCATGCCCTAATGATTGCATATTGTACAGAAATCAATTTGCTGAAATGCGCAAATGCTCCACATGTGGGGTATCACAGTACAAAGTGAAGGATGACGAATGTAGTGATAATGCAACCACCAGCAATGGCTGCCCAGCAAAGGTATGCTGATATCTTTCAATAGTTCTAAGGTTTAAGCGATTATTTGCTAATGGACATGATCCAAAAAACCTTACATGGGATGCAAATGACAGAAAAATTGATGGATTACTTTGGCATCTGATTGATTCTCCCTAATGGAAGATCGTTGATCGATTGTTTCCAAATTTTGGGGAGGAGTCAAGAAACCTAAGGCTTGGAATTGCTTCGGATGACATGAATCCTTTTGGTAACTTAAGCACTAACTACAGTTCATGGCCTATTTTGCTGATGATTTACAACCTCCCTCCTTAGTTGTGCATGAAGCAGAAATACATTATCTTGTGTATGATGATAGCGGGTCTAAGATAGCTAGGAAATGATATTGATTTCTATCTCACTCCCTTGATTGAAGACTTAAGAAAATTATGGGTAGACGGGGTTGATGTGTTTGATGGGAATCTCCAGCAGACCTTCAGAATGACTTTTCAGCATATAGGAATTTGAGTGGATATAATGTCAAAGGACATCATGCATGTCCTATCTATGAGAAATAGACAAGCTACATTCAACTGAGACATGAAAAGAAGACAATATATACTAGGCATCGAAGATTTCTCAAACCTTATCACCCATATCGGTGATTGAAAAAACCTACTATGGGGTTGTACGTTCTAGATGATCATTCTACCCGCCTGGTGGCCTTGGGAAAAGTATATGGGGGCCGTCCACCATACACAATGTGCCTTATGCAGATGATGTGGTCAAGGTGAGTGTTGGAAAAGTTTACGATGGTAATGCTTAAGTCCTTTTTCCCAAGTCCTTTTCACAATGTGCCTTGACGCATTCATTGCATGACTGAGACATCTTGTGAAACCTGTTTCACATGAGGTGTTTATTTATGTTTAAAAATATTAAGACATTCTTATATTGCTAAAAACTCTTTACTAACATTAGGTTAACTATTATGTTTATTAACTAAATAAGATTCACAAATTCGTTCAAAGAAATAGGTTGAACCTGTTCATAGGTCGACTCTCATTGGTGAAATAGATCACTTAGTTGATTTGATTCAAAATTTGTATGATATTTACGAGAAGCCTCTTGAGTTGTCATGGGATGGGACTAAATTTGGGATTCTAAATGTAGAAGCATCCTTCATAACATATTCTGATGTAAATGAAATAATATCAGGTGACAAATGTTTGAACATATCTATACTACAGTTGTGGATGATGTAAGTAAATTTAATTTCAAAGTTTTCTTTCATTAACTAATAATTAACATTTCTTATGATATATATGATTAAAAATTTTCATTTGTAATATTAAAAATAGGTTTATGGATAAATCGAGTATAAGGATGGGTCACGGATCCATGTATGTATTCCTTGAGTCTTAGTTTATACACAATGCAAAGGATAGACGTGATGAATGTCAACATTACATTGAAACATAAGAGAAGGAATCACAAAAAGAGGTCTACCTAGAACCTTACTTGAATTAATAAGTAAAATTTAACAAATGCATTAAAAGAATGTTTGCATTATAAGTAGCTAATCATTCTCGAATTCAGGGGCCTTTGGTAGCTTGTCGTTGTGTGTCCTAGGAATGATCTTGTTGTCTAGTTCTGTTCCTTGCGTAAAAAGCCTGATATTCCCATCCAAGCCGCAATTAACAAGTTAAGTTTTAAATTATAACTCATTTACTCTATTCTTAGCATGAATACATAAATCTTTTTATCCTCCTACATACATTGATGTTTTTTTAACCAGTTCAATGAAGAGATTGAAGACTAGTTTGGATGGTAAATCTAATCAACTTACATCTCACTAGATTGAAGTAAAGGTTATTCATTTAATCAATGCTTTAGTCCAACTGGTGATATTTTAAAACTTTGTAATATGGAATTTAAATATATTTCATATTGAATTTAGAGATGTTCAAAGCGGAGACTATGAGTGTGGCTATTATGTCATGCATTGGATGTGGAACATAGTCATGCGGGGTTTGAAGAATAATAGAGCATGGTATATTTACTTTAACAAGTTTCAATTATTAGTTTACTATCACTTTTTAATCATTTTACGTGCACGTGACTAATTTGTATATTTTATATTTTGTAGTGGTTTGGTGATGAAACATTGTTAGACATGAAGACCATAAAAACAATTCGCAAGAAATGGGAAACATATTTTTTAGAAGTTAAAAACATGTGATTTAGAAAGGTTTAAATGATATAAGAGGAATTTATATATTGTGCTAATATTTATTGTAAACATTATAAACAAGTTTGTTAATTTATTGACAATTATTTGAGCATAAATATATATTTGTTTATTACAATTTGTCTGGATCTATATTTTTGCTTATGCAAAAATGTTATGGGTCTTACAGCCTGTTCACCAAAACAAGGTATGACTCAAATCTAAATGAGTTGCATCAGTGACTAGTTTGTGTCATGCAATGTGTTGCAACTTATCATTTAAGAATTTGCTTTCTTAGTCATGCTATTTCTTTCGACTTCTAATAATGTAGCAAATTACTTTACCGATCAAGTCAAAAGTGAATGCCATTGTTTTTGAAGGACGTTGCCCATATGATGACACTGATGATGTAGATGACTATTAGCAGGGAATGATATGATAACAATTTTTTTCTGTCATTATATTATTATGTCCATTGAGGTTCAAGTAATAACTACTTGATTGATTTGGTTAGAGGCATGATGATAGGTAACCCCATAGTTAGTCAAAATACATGTGTCATGTGTGGTTAATGAATTGGAGAACATAACATGGTTCATTTGAGAATTTTTTTTAGTTAAGTGTGTGTTAATTATGATTAGTTTTATACAAGTTTCCAATTTAAATGGCTTCAATAATGCTTTACTTAATTATACATGTGTAATTTCTTTGCTTTACTTAACTATGCATTCTTTGGTCTTGTAGAGATATGCAGGAGATTTGTTGGAAGAATTTTCTCAGACCCAAATTAGCACATTAGTCGTCAAGGATAATTTTCTTGTTGTTGGTGGCTTCTAAGGAGAGCTTACTTGTAAGGTGAGTCTACCTAATTTGTTCCTTATTGTATACATGTTCTATAGGCTTTTGATACTTCATTGAATGATGAGTAACTTCTTTAAGCTACAGACACATCTCTTGTAATGACCCGCCTCGTCGCTACGGTATCCACACTCTAATATTCGATAATTTCAATTTTTATAAAAAGAACTCCCTTAATTTTTTATTATGAAAATAGAAGTGATTTTGTCACAACATAAATTCATCCAACAACACGCCATTACTTAAGTGAATATGCATAATTACATAGAAACAATAATTCGGTACATGTCATACACATAACGAAAATTAAATATGTTCATATATATATAATTAAAATTCCAGTTTTACATCTTTAACTCAACAAAATAAAACTTAAAAAACAGCTACGGAGGAGTTGATTACAAAACACAACTCTCTCCCAAAATAACGCCAACGTCATCACGTCGGCTCGACGGCTCCTCACCAGAATCTTACTCCCTACACCCTGCCACTGTCATTTTGCTCCCACGAACAAGGTTCGTGATCATCACAGGTATCAACCACACGATACAAAATTGCAAGGGTGAGTTTATTATAAAAGAACCAATACCAATTCCAAATAACCACAATTAGCAAGGAACATAGGCAAACATGATAAGCATACACAACAATCATTATTCAACACTCATATCCAACAAATATTCATCATTCACATCCAACAATTACTCATCATCCATCCATGGACCCAATCAAGACTGCACAAAATGATGCATGCACCTGACTCAACACTCAGATGCAATGTGGTACGTACCGACAACAACCAAACCTCAGGAAATAGCCTAAGCGTGTCCACACGACACTCTCACTTAGGGAACTGTGCTGAGTTTGTCGAGACCACCCGGTTGTGCACGTAACAGCCCCCCTCCCATAGGTGATCAGCCTGGGAGCCCAAAGGTGTTCCCTACCAGGTGACAACCCCCTAGTACAAAGTACACTTGGCCACAGTTACTCTATTTCCTGTGTCGTATGAGCTATGATCATGGCCAAAAGTAAGTGCCAAAGACCATGGACCAATTAAAGTGCCTAAGCATCCCCTCAGAAATGCTTAGATTCTCTAACCACGCTAGTTACCCACGTCTGGGCCATCCGACAAGGTCAGTGCACTCTACCCCCCATGACATACACTTCATACGACGTATGTTTGTGGCCAAAAGCTAGTGCCAAAGACCCTGGAAGGTCAGTGCACAGTGCCCCCCATGAACATACACAACATCCAATGTATGAGCGCGGCCAAAAGCTAGTGCCAAAGACCCTGGAAGGTCAGTGCACAGTGCCCCCCACGAACATACACAACATGCACATGCTAATGCATTTCCAACATCAATCAACATTCCATTTCCATGTCATTCTCAACATAAATATCATCTCGTCTCAATGACGTTATCAACAACAACAACAACCTCATTTTATATTCACATATAACAATTCATGTTGACATGGTCTTTATTAACAACGTCATCTCAAATCAATATCATCATAATCATCATTATCATCACATATCAATTAAAATCTTCAATAGCAACATCAACAACAAATTGCATTTCGCACATATATACATATATATCTTTCATGCCTGAGATTCACACTCACAGGTCTTCAAACAACACAAATCAAACAACCACAACAATATCATTCATCACAATACATACATATATATATATATATATATATATATATATATATATATATATATATCGCATCCCATTAGTTAAAACGTAATTTTCTTTGAAGAAAAATCAACATGCAACAGGGTCAGGCAGATATCCTCATAGCTAGGTTCCCTGACCCTAACTATGGTGTTAAAACGGTAAATTTTATAATAAACTCCCCTTACCTATCATGAGCTACCCCGCGGATTCCTTGTCACGTCACTTGAAGATTCCTTTTTGTCCTTGCTCATCGATTCCACACAAGCCTCTACCATGCCAAAAAGAAGGAGACTTAGTATGGATTTTAGAAAACAAAGCTAGTAACAGTGCTCTGGGTCAAACACCCACATCACTACATGAAAGAGCTGAGAGCATTTTGGGTTTTACAAAGGAACGTCATTTGGAAATTCCGACCACGCCAAAGTGACCGGGGTTCAATGTAGGTTACGAAAATAACATGCATTTCATGAAAGGATAACGTTTACAAAGTCTCTTTCTCTAAGGTTTTTCAAAGGAAGCATAAGACATGCAATGGCGGTTCCAAAGTCAGAAAAGATGCAAAGACAAGATGAAACTAACAAGAAACAAGCATAGAACCATGGTTATCTTGAAAGAAAATGAAAGGTCAGATTAGGGTTTCGTTCTCTACCGAAACTGCAAGCCAAGTTGGAAGATTCCGCTCCAATCGACGGGTTCCTCTCGTTGGGGAGTTTCAATGGAGAACAACAATGGTTTGTGGTGGCTAATGGTGGCTGTGGGTGATGGAGAAAGTGCTGGGAACTTTAGAAATGGCTTTGGAAGAAAGAAAGAAGAAGAAATGACATTTTTCCTAAGCTACACGAAAGCAAAGGCTGAAGTGCTTAAATAAGAAATGCTCTCGGGAACGGAAGCTTCGAGCACACTCCAGAGATCTACTCAAAGATCCCAACGGTCAGATAGTGGAAAAGTGTCTTGTGAAGCTGCAGACCAAAGTTCGAGAAGATCCAACGGTTAACAAAGGCTGGGCAGCGTTTTTACCGAGGCAGCTTCATGTAGCTTTCTCTAGAAGCTTCATTAAGAGGCTTCCTCCAGAAGCTTCCTCGTGGCTTCTTTGAGAAGCTTTCTCAATAGGCTTCTTTGAGAAGCTAGATCCTTATCTATCCACACCCTTCTATTAACTAAATTAGCTTCCTTAAAAATAATTACGGATGAAAATAACGTAACAAATAATCAAACATCAAACATAATTACTAATATATATATATATATCAGGGTGTTACATCTCTCTCCTGGGGGCTGGGGGATTGCTATTGTAATTACTTCACTTACATGTCAATATGATTATTTAAAATGAGGAAATAATGTCTGGTATGTCACTTTTTATTTTTCCATGCTTGTTCCTTGAGATGCGGGTTGCTGTGAACAAATTCTCCCATGGCAAATGTAGGGCAAGTGGTTATAGAGGGCTACTCATTCATTAAAAGAATTACATGTTATCAGTATGGAATCATTGATCTGGAGAGTTTGGTTGATATGTGGTCCCTTGCATTAAGTTACTAAAACTAAGTCTAAACTCATTCCTATGAAAACCTTATCTTTTATATTATCCTTATGATCCTTATATGTACTAAAAAGGAACACATTTTTGTTTAGATTTTCATTTCTAGCAGATTCCCTTTTAAATATTGTTGAGCATTTTGACTTTGGATAGCCAAATCTAGAGGTAACATTGAATCTTGGGAAACAAAAGGCCTGTTTGACTAGTTTGGTTCAAAATACCACCTTGTTTTCACTTTAATAACTGGGTACTTATGCTTGTGATGAGATTGGTCTCCCTTGTTTCTACTCTTCCTGTTTCTGTCACAATCGCTGCTCAAGAACAAAGTTATTAAAAGGAGTGTGATCCTGATCGCAACCTGCCGGTAGAATCAACACTATCAGTTCTTAACCCAAGAACAAAGTAAAAAATTTTACAATAGAGAAACTCTCAAATCTCATTAATCTTCAAAATTTATCAACAAAGTGTTTAAGGAGTCTATCTATACTCCTACTAATCACCCTAATTTAGGTCCAAGGCCCAATAATTATTCTAATAATTTAAAGACTTTAAAATAACAATAAAAAATCATGGCAACCCATTACAATTCCGAAAATAGGCCAAAAATACAATTAAAAAATAAAAATAAATCATATTCTAAAAGTTGACTAAAATTTATGAGCTTTGCTTCTTCTTCTCTTTCCTCCATGGGATAATTTAGTCTCTCGCCAAGCTTTTTTCGAAATCTCTTACTCCTTGCTCTAGTGATTGGTCCATCCATGTTGGATTTAATTATTATCTAATCAATCCAATTTTAATAGTCCACCAAAATTAAACAACTCAGCCCATGGATGATTCTTGTCTTGTAAATTGGGTTCCCAAAGTGATTCTTCAAGTTGGTCTCAAAGCATCTTCAATTTGTAAGAAAGTAACCCAATTAGGTGCAACCCTTAATTTACATTGGTCTTCTTTCTCTTTGATCTTTATAATCAGACCTTGCAATGCTTGCTTCATCCTCTTAGCCTTGGACCTTGTCATAGGACCTCTAATCCCATGTAAAGGATGGGCTGGTTGCACCTCCATCATTCTCTCCCTCTTCGAAAGGATTCATCTTCGAATCCGATTCGTTACCTATATCAAAGAAAGATAGAGTAGCCACATTAAAGGTAGCACTTATGTTACCATATTCTCTTGGCAAGTCCAGCTTGTAAGCATTGTCATTTATCTTTGACACGACCTTTCAAACCAAAATGTCCCATCATTCCACCATCATGCCTTTCTCTAACTAACATTTCACGCACGGAACACATATGTACACACAATTTATATTTCTGAAAGAAGAAACCATCATGTCTATAATAATTCCCAAAGTCATGTTTAGAACAAGAATTCCATACTTTGCCAAAGTTAGAATCAGTAGCATTCAAGTCCTTCACAAGCTCAAAACCAAGAAATTTAGTTTGCAAAGAAGTAAGCAAAGCATACCTTTCGGATAAAGCATCAACCACTATGTTTTCCTTACCATTCTTGTACTTGATCACATAAGGAGACATCTCAGTTAATTCCAACCAATTGGCATGTCTCTTTTGAAGCTTACCTTGAGATTTTAGAAACTTCAAACTTTGATGGTCAAAATGAATTATGAATTCCCTTGGCCACAAATAGTGCTACCATGTCTACAAATCTCTTACCAAAGCATACAACTATTTTTCATATGTGGAATAATTCAATGCTACCCCATGAAGCTTTTCACTAAAGTATGCAACTAGTTTAGAGTCATGCATCAGTACAGCCCCTATTCCAACACCAAAAGCATCACATTCAATTTCAAAATCTTTATCAAAATTAGGCAAACAAAGCAAAGGTGCATTGGTGTGCTTATCTTTCAATAAATTAAAAGCTTTCTCATGCACATCAATCTACTTGAACACCACATTTTTTTAACAAGTTCATTTAAAGGTGGAACAAGTGAACTAAAGTTCTTCACAAATCTTCTATCAAAACTTGTTAAACCATGAAAACTTCTTACCTCATTAGCATTCTTAGGTACAGGCCATTCCCTGATTGCCTTTACCTTTTCTTCATCTGCACTTATTCTATTTGAGCTAATGATAAAACCCAAGAACATAATTGATTTATGGAAAAAAGAACACTTCTTAAGATTGATATATAATTTATTTTCTCTCAAAACATTAAAAATATCATGTAAATGATCAAAATGTTATCAAAATACACCGCAAAAATTTTCCAATGAAAGCATGCAAAACATGGTTCATTAACCTCATCAAGGTACCAGGTGCATTAGTTAAACCAAATGGCATCACCAACAACTCATAAAAACCATATTTTGTTTTAAAAGTTGTTTTCCATTCATCATCTTCTTTCATGCAGATTTGATAGTATCCAATCTTCAAATCTATTTTAGAAAACACACACAAACCATGCAATTCATCAAGCATATCATCCAATCTAGGGATAGGATATCTATTGTAACACCCAATTTTTTCGTAAAATAAATTAAAAAGGATTTTTATTTAAAAATAAATAGAGTTTTAGAAAAATGATGAGATTTTTATAATTAAATAAATAAGGAGAAATAAATTTATTAATTAAAATAATGGTTTGAAGGAAAACAAAAAGGATATTTTATTTATTCATTTGATAGAAAATAAAATAGAGTTTATTTTATAAAATAAATAAAAAAAATAGAGTTAATAAAAGACCTAGAGTACCTTAGCTATAAATGGAGATGCAATAGGTCACTTTTTACATTTATGACATGAATCTGTGTTCTCTCTTCCTCTCAAATCCATTTTCCCTTCTTCCTTTCCCAAAACCGTCTCTTTTTCTCGCATACACTCAAACCTATTTCAGTAAAACAACGATCTCTGACTCGTTAAACGTTAGATCGTTGTGAAATTTGAACACGTGGTTTGGAACTTATTTTGGCACACATCATCGTTGAGATTTTTGAGATAATGTCTGTGGTGGAAGAAATGTCCCTCGCACTGAGATTTCTCTTTTCCCGCAGACACTCAAAACCTGTCCTAGTAAAACAACAATCCTGGACTCTTCAACCGTTGGATCATTGTGAAATTTGGATACCACCTTTAGAACCAATTCTCACACATTTGCACCATTGGGATTTGCGAAATAATAGTTTTGCAGAGAGAAATTAGTCTCGCATGTTGACAGTAAAATGAAGGCTACAATCTCTTTCCCTTCTCTCTAACGCTTGGAAACTCTAAGAGAGCAAACAGAGGAAAAGCTTGAGAAATCTTAAGGAACTGCTAGAGACATTGCTATCACTGTCGGACTACACACATGAGTCCGCTTATAGGTAAGGGATGATTTTATTGCAATTGAGGTTAGAATGAACATGTGCAGGGATCTTTAGGGGATCAAATTATGATTTATTTTAGGATGTTTATTGAATTATAATTTTTCCTTTATGATTATAAATACAATATTTTTGTTTTTGATGAACCAATTGATGTCCTAATGCAAATTGGTTGATAAAATTGAGTGTTCTTGGTGTTTTCGTGTTTTTAACCTAGGATTTTGATTCATTGATTTTGATATGATTGTGTGAAATTGTTTGAGGGGTTTTACTCCCCATGTTGTGAGAAATTTTTTTGTATAAATTGTTTGTACTTTGGAAAAGATTTGCTAGATTGACATGATAAATTGTCATATTGAGATTATGAAATTGTGCCTAAGTGATAAATTGAATAAGTGATGAATTGTGAGATAACATGCTGCTTTGAGATTATAACATTTTTATTGGGATTGAGTATAAGTGCAAAGTTGAACATGCATTGATTTGTGAGATACACATGAACATGTGATGGTCGATTGTGATGTTGTGATATGTTAAAATTGTGGACATCAAATTTGGTTGTGAATAAGTGTGTGGTTAACACTTGATGTGAAAATACTTGTGTTGTGAGTTGTGAATTATAAAATAACCCGATTGGTGTTTACCTTGAGAAAAGTGTTTATGCGCAGTGTTAAAGGGAAAGTATAGGATTCCTAGTTAGGAACCTAAGGTGTTAAATTGTAGCGCAATGTGTTAAACGTGTTTGAAATATAAGTGTGAGGTCGTGGGTATTGTATAACTCATGAGCAGTGTCTGCGTGCAAAATTTTTTTTAGGGGTTGGACCTAAATTAGGAAGGTGAGACCGTAACGGATTCTTCGGAGTCTAGGCCTTGGGGGTAAAGATACTCGGTTTGACTGCTCCTTTAATCCTATGTTGATCCCATATGGTTGGAGCATTCTCTTAAAATAGAGTGATCCTGACTGGTCACCTTATGATTTTACTTAGTAAGAGTGACCTGACATACCCATTGTGTGATGTGTCTTGTTATGTATTCCTAAGCACCTAGGGTGGTTTTTCACTTAAATGGTATGACATTGCATATAGGCTTGAGTCTTAGTATTATTGTTGCATAACGCTTGCTAATTGTTTATTATGAAATTGATGAGTGTTTATATGTCTTGACCTGAGTGTGGGATTCATGTGTAATGTGATTGATGATTGAAAAATGAATTTTAAATGATAAAGTGGTGAAATGACGTGAGTTGTATTAAGTTGAGCTATGTTATAAATACTTCCATAATTTATTTTAATTACATCTTTGTTTATTTGTATTTTTTTTTAGAAATGTGATAACTCACTCCCTATGTATTATTTGTGCTTGGATCCTGTGATGATCTTGAATCTTGTGTTCGTAGGAGCAGATGATTAGGTGGATGACTTTAAGGAACCTCGTGCTAGAGGACGTTGGGACACAATGCTTTGATAGGATATGACATTGGGGATGAGTTTTTATTTTAATTGCATGATGTTATTTTATTTTACCTCACTGATTTAACAAAATTTCTTTTGTAAACTTTGACGGCCTTGTTCTGAGCCAGATATGTTTTTAATAAGTTTTATTTGGTAATCTTAAAGCTAATGTGACCCTTTTACTCACATGAGTTCCTTTATGTTAATTGAATAAAATTATATATATATATATATATATATATATATATATATATATATATATATATATATATATAGGGGGTATGGGGTGTCACATCTATACTTTACAGTGATTTTATTTATGGCTTGGCAGTCTGTAAACATGCGCCATGTCCCATCTTTCTTTGGAACCAATATCATATGAACAAAACACGGGCTAAGGCTTTTCCTTACAAATCCCTTTTGCAAGAACTCATCAA
Source organism: Glycine max (assembly GCF_000004515.6). NCBI lineage: Eukaryota > Viridiplantae > Streptophyta > Magnoliopsida > Fabales > Fabaceae > Glycine > Glycine max. The sequence continues at coordinate 38,926,710 of NC_038254.2, read as the reverse complement.
CTTGCCTTTGAATCTCCTTTGCTCCTTCTGGACTTGACCTATAGGCTGACCTATTTGGAAGTGAAGCACCAGGAATGAAGTCAATTTGATACTCAATACCTCTTAAAGGAGGTAATCCATATGGAATTTCTTCTGGAAAAACATCAACAAATTCCTATAACAAGGAAACAACCTCACAAGGCAAACAAGAGTTAAGATTTTTAGTAAAATAAACATCCTTGTACATGAGTACAAGTAGTTGCTCTTTAGCCATCAAATCACTCTCAACCTCTCTTTTCTTTGCAAATGCACTCACTTTCTTATTTTTCTCTTTTTTGTTTTCTTTTTTATTCATTTCTTTCTTTTGCTCACTATCATTTTTTTATTTTATCTTTTTTTCTTGAATGCTTAATTGTTCTTTTGTCAACTTAAACTCTCTTACAATTCTGATTTGATTGGCATAGGTCTTAACGAGCGGGAGAGGTGTTAAAAAAATGGTGTGATTGTTCAAAACAAAAGCATATCTATTTTTGCAACCATCATGTGTAACTTTTCTATCAAATTGCCATGGATGCCCTAGAAGTATATTCCTAGCATGCATGGGTACCACATCACAAAGAACTTCATCCTTGTATTTACCAATGGAAAAGAAACCAACACTTGCTTGGTCACCCTTATGTCTCCACAATCATTCAGCCACTGAAGTCTATATGGATTAGGGTGCTTTAATGTGGACAAACCCAATTTCTCAGCCAACGAGGTGCTAGCAACATTAGTACAACTTTCATTATCAATGATCAAATTGCATATATTGTCTTTTATGTGGCATCTTGTATGAAAAATATGCTCACGTTGCTCCTCATCACCTCCTACCTTAGGCTGCATGTTAAGAGCACACCTAGTAATAAGCACATCTCCATTTACAGGTTCAACATCAACATCACCGTAATCCTCCAATAGTGACATTTCATCATCACTTGAGCTCTCACTCTTATGTCTCCATTATCCAGCAATATCATGGCTCTTTTATTTGGACATTGAGAAGTAATATGTCCAACACCTTGACACCTTAAACATTTGATATCACGAGATCTAGAAGATGAATTAATTTCCATTTTACCTTTAGGTGCAGCAAATGAATTTTTGGACTTAGCTTCATCTTTTGACATTGTCACATATTTGTTGTTTTGCCAATTTGACTTCCATGAAAAAGTGGAAGCAAATTTGGAAGTACTCTTAGCTTTCAATTGCCTCTCCACTTGAATAGATTTGTGCAGCAAGTCCTCCATCTCCACATAATTTTGCAATTCTAGCACATCGGCTATCTCCTGCTTTAGACCTCCAATGAATCTGACCATAGTTGCCTCACGGTCTTCTTCAACATTGGCTCTAATCATGGCTATTTCTATCTCCTTGTAGTATTCTTCCACACTCATTGAACCTTGAGTGTGCAAATCCCTATGATAGTGGCTAGGTACAGATCTCCTTCTTATGAAAGTCTTTCATCTCCTTCCATCTACTAATAGGTCTTTCACCATTCCTGCGCCTACTAGTCATAAGTTGATCCCACTAAATACTAGCATAATCGGTGAATTCAACAATAACTAGTTTAACATTTTTCTCCTCAGAATAATTGTGGCAATCAAACACATGTTCAACCTTTCTCTCCAACTCCAAATACAATTCAGGATCATTTTACCTTGAAACGTAGGGATTGTCATCTTAATGCTCCCCAAATGATTATCTCTTGCTTCTTTGCCTTCTTCCATGACTTCTTGCATCTGAATACTCCTCCTCTTCTTCTTCTGAAGTTGATCATCTATGACTTCTAGATTGGAATGGAGATTGCAAACTATCGAATCTCAAGTTTAAAGCTTGAAATTTTTCGTTAACAGCTTTAATAAACAACTTGAGATCCACTCTTTCTTCTCCACTCATGGTTAAAATTGTTGGAAGAATTGTGTTAGAAGTGATCGTAAATGGAAAAATAAAGATCCTCACATAAACACTCTCTCACATGTTTACACTCAATAATTCTTTTCACTCGTGTTTTACTCTTTTTGGTTTTTTCCCTCTAAAAGTCTCACCACTCTTTCCTTTTACCACTCAACTTCTCCTTATGAACTCTTAAGTAAGAACCTTTGGGGTTGGTTATACATGACAAGACACAACAAGAGATCAATGAGAACTTAGCGACTAAGAACAAACAGAGTAAAAGTAACAAGAGATTTAAGAAAGTGTTTTTTTTGTTACTTTTTTTTTCTCTGCACTTTTTTGAACGAAATTTGAATTTGAATGCAAATATGTGATTGGGCAAATCCAAATCTAGACAGTAACAGAATTTTGGTTCCAAATTTGAAAATCAAATTCAGATCCAAATTTCAATTATCCAAATATGAGCTGCAACAAAATTTTGGCTCCAAATTTGAAAAACAAATTGAGATCCTAACAACTTTAGCTACCTAAATATGGATTGTAACAAAATTTTGGCAACTTTAGGGGGTGTTTGGTTTGGTTGTTTTTTGTTTTCATTTTCACTGGAAATAGAAAATGGTGATGAAAATGTGTTTGGTTGGATTTATGTTTTCATTTTCAGTGAAAATATTTTCCCAAACGAACCAAAAACTGGAAACAATAAAATCTCGTTTTCAGTTGAAACTAAGAACCTCATTTTGGGTAAAATGAAAACGCGGTGACAAGGAATGTAATTTTAAGCAAATCTAAAAATACATTTCCTTTTGAAAACACATTTTCAGTGTTTTTATTTCTTGAAAGCAGAAAATAAGAAGTCAAACCAAACATGTTTTCAAAATTCTAATATATATATATATATATATATATATATATATATATATAAGGAAGACAAAGGATATTGATACTAGATAGAGTTCAGAAAAGAAAGATAGACTAGAAATAAAACAAAGGGAGATGAAATAATAATAGTTAAACAAAAGGCTAAGAACAAACAAACGAGGAAACACAAAAGCAAAGAAAACACAAAGGATAGATAACACCTGATTTCAAGAACCGAAGCTCTGATACCAAATGATAAGAGAAAACTTAGGACCTGTTAGTAGAACCAAAGTTATCAAAAGGAGTGCAACCCTAACCGCGACCTGCCCTTAGAACCAACATTATTAGTTCTTAACCCAAGAACAAAGGAAAAACTCTCACAATAGAGAAACCCTCAACTCTCAATAATTTTCAAAATCTGCCAACAAAGTGTTTAAGAAATCTATTTATACTCCTACTAATAACCCTAATTTAGGCTAAGACCCAATAACTAATCTAATAATTAAAGGACTTTAAAATAACACTACAAGGTCATGGCAGCCCATTACAAGTTCAAAAATAGACCCAAAATTCAATTAAAAAGTGAAAATAAATCTTATTCTAAGGGTCGACTAAAAGTTATGAGCTTTGCTTCTTCTTCTCTTTCATCCATGAGAAAATTTAGTCTCTCACCAAACTCTTTTTGAAATCTCATACTCTTTGCTCTAGTGATTGATCCATCCATGTTGGGTTTAATTATTATCTAATCAGTCCAATATTGATAGTCCACCAAAATTGATCAACTTAGCCCATGGATGCTTCTTGTCTTGTAAATTGAGCTTTCCAAAATGATTTTTCAAGTTAACCTCAAAGCATTTTCATCAATTTGTAAGAGAGTGGCCCAATTAGGTGTAACTTTTAATTCACATTGGTCTTCTTTCTCTTTGATATTTAGAATCCGGCCTTGTAATGCTTGTTTCATCCTCTTAGCCTTGGACCTTGTCATAGAACCTCCAATCCCATGCAAATGATCATTAGATGGGCTGGTTGCATCTCCAACATGACATTGTTTCCTTGTCTATGGGCACCGGTCATAATTAATATGTCTTTCTCTTGACCTGTTTCAAGTACAATGCTGATACTATTTACTGGAATAATGTTGCTCGAATTCTGGATAGTTCATTTTCCTTTACTTTTCGTCAAAATAAGTTACTAATTTGTGTTTGATACCTGTATTTATGACCCAATGTAGGAGTTGAAGCTAGGGGCTTTATATTTGATTCATCCATTGCATTAGCTATTGGAGCAAAATTTGTCCCCATTAGGAAACCCAATAAATTGCCTGGTATGATAATTATGATTTGAGATCTTTGAATTTATGTGTTGTGTATGTTCCTCTAATTCTAAGTTTTGTACTTCTTCAATGTGGTCATTAAATGCTCTTAAAGTTTCTATGACAGAGAAGATGTTTTGATTTATTTGAATGGTCATGTTTCAATTATCTTTACAGGGTAGGTTATCTCAGAAGAGTATTCTTTGGAGTATGGAACAGACAAAATGGAGATGCATGTAGGGGCTGTACAACCTGGAGAACGAGCCTTAATCATAGATGATCTTATTGCCACGGGGGAACGTTAGGTGCTGCAACTAAGCTTCTAGGTAAACTTGTCAATATTAATGTTTTATGGGATAACAAAGAAAATCCTTTGAGTGAAAGTTAATGTTTCTGCCTTCTTAAAGCTATCCATGAGTGGGTCCTGACTCCCATCCTAATCACACTTATTGGTTTCATATGATGTGCCTCTCTCCTTAAAAGTAAGAGTTGTAGTAAAGAGGCATTGTTGAACCTTATATTAGAAAGAACTTGTATTTTTTTGTTTATGAATTAAAAAAGTCTTTAGAGGTTGTGCAAATGATCAAATCTGCACTTAGGACCTATTGAGCCACAAAAGAGATCATCCTATCAATTTTTTTAGCATTCACGATTATCATTTTTCTTTCTGTTTATTTGTACATTCAGAAAATAATGCATGCATGATGTATTATTAATCGGAGACAAAAGTTATGTTTCTGTATAACAATTTAAAACTATTTTATATCATTGATGTATAAATTTTTTCTCATATATATTACCGTACGTGCATGACATAATAAGTTAAAATGTTAAAATGTTTTAGTTTTTTTCTTACTTTATTTTGTGGTGTTCATGATTATGTATTATGCAGTACGAAGGTGCAACAAATGAGGGTGGTAGAGGACCAAGTATTTGGGATATCTTTAACCATAAATATCCAGGTATATATATATATATATATATATATATATATATATATATATATATATATATATATATGATTCCCTCTTATTATTTTTTTCTCCAAAGGGTTTATACAATTGTTCATATGCGAATTGGCATGCAGATACAATAAAGGATAGAGAAAGTGGAGATGTAGCCATTGATTCATATCATCGCTACAAGGTATTGCCGATTCAAAGTTTTTGTTTCTTCTAAAGTAATTTATCAATTATATTATCCTTACTAATGAAAAGTACTGAATAATAAATTAAAACTCATCAATTGTTTGCATAATAAAATATGAATTGGAAAGGATGCTTTTCTAATTTTCTTATCTCGATCATGACGTACACTTTTATTAAAGATTGCCACTAGCTTGTATCATGCTGTAAAAAAAACTATAGAGTATCATGAAATGTGTAAGTATGACCAAATCAGAGCATGACCAAATTAGAGCAAAGAGTCACCCAGGGGCACCACTGGAATGGACAGATTATAAGTCAATGGCATTTACTCAATGTGTAAGTATAAAAATGTAACTCAATCCTCAGTGTGTAGTTAAATTAACAGTAAGGATATAAAGTAAACAACTGCTATTAGGAACTATGTTGGTGTTTGTTTACTTTGTAATCTTATCCTTTACTTGTTTTTAAATCATTTGTGCAATACAGGTTGTGAATGAGACCTTGAGAGTGGCAAACATAATTGGTGGGATATTTAGGAGAGCAACGGCAGACATCAACATAAAAGGTAACCACCAAAAAGGCTGTTGTAAAATATAAAGCCCTATTAGACAATGCACATTTCAATTTCAACAAAGTATGAATGCTTCACTTCAACTGTAAAATATGTATCCTATTATTGTGCAGCGTAGAGACTAAAGAGGAGTGCAGACCATGTATAACAATATGAAAATCAAGAGTACAACAGATAGGGAAGGGAGAAAAGGAAGCTGAGTGTTGATTAGTTTAATAAGTCAATGTTCATCACATATAAATAAATAATAAAATTCATATCTCCCAGTCCATATATCAATTGTCTCTGCAATGCTCAACAACCAAAAAAGTTGGCAAGATTTTAACACAATTCAACTAGATTATACGTTACTTGTTGGATAAAATAAAGACACAGACCATTCGATTTAAATTGGTTTAAATAATGTCTGGAATATTTTTCTTATTTTATAGTAAAACAAGAATCAAACCAATGCTTATTTGGTATTAATTCATTTGAGTAGTTTTACTTTCTATTTTTACTTTGGGGTGGAGGTGTAGAATAGAAAGTGAAGGATATAAACAAGATGCAAAATTCAATATTATTTCAAGTAGATAGCCATGATTTTGGTTTGTATTTTCTTTTTTAGTCATTCTTTTCCATTGGCCGGAGCATTGAATCTGATCCTGTTCTTGCTGCAATTCTGATTGTGTGGAGTATATCTTACTATCAAAGATGGAGTTGTAAGTTTTCAATAATCAAATATTAGATTATTTTTGTTCTTGTTTAATCTGTCTCAGGGTTGTAGTTATTATTATATTATTGTCATGTGATGTACACTATGGTTTCTTTGAGAACCTGGGTGGGGAATTCGAGCCTATACTCGAGAAAGGGAAGGAGGTTTCACTATTTTTTTATGAGCCCATGAGAAAACTGAACTCCAGGTTTAAATTTTTGCAACCATGAAATTCTTCAATTTTCTCTTGAATGTATGATTATTACACTGCTTATAAGAATTTATAATTATGCTTCTGTAAATCTCATTCTTTTCTTGATTTTTCATTTGTGTACATTGCATTTAGAAGGGCATTTGCTTGATATTTGTTTGCCAAGAATAGGATTGGGAAATTTAGAGCCTGGCAAAGCCTACCATTTTCCTGATGGGTATATCATATTCCTGTTTTTTTAATCTTTTTATGTTTACTGCACTAACGACTTAGCTATGAACGCTTAATCTGAACAGGTTGAGTCTTGAAAGTGATCTATTTAATATCCAAGCTGACTGGCAATGTGGTATTTATCAAATCATTGCTGATGTAGGATAATATTAATCATGATCAAGTGGGTTTACTAGAAGTCTAACCCTTATATTCGTCACCCAAAGATTAGCATGGTGACACCTTATTCTTGTAATGATTTTTTCACTGGTCCTTTATAAGGATGAATTTGGCGATGCTTATAGATCTTTGAGGGGACTTGCACGATGACAAAAATCTTTAGAAGACTAATATAATAAATAATATGTGGAAGAGCAATTTAATTAGGGGTTTACTCAAACAAAGATCTAACCTTCACCAATCAATCTCCTGCTGTCATACTCCCATGAGTATTCCATTGAAATGTGTTCAGAAGTTCTAAAGTTTGCTTCGTACTTGCTATTGTATTGTAACTATTGTTTCCGGGCCTTGGGTTGAATATAAAGGTACAATTTCACAAAATGAAATGCAGAGTAAGCAAAAGGATTTAGAGCCAGAGGCCAATGCATTAATTTCCATGGGAGGAAAAGTAAGTGACCATGTTCACAAATTGCTTTTTATATGTAGCATCAGGTTCTGAAAATCTTCACCTTGCCATGTAGGTTTTTGTTGACATATTACCGTATGATGAAGCTCCTAAGCTTTGCGGTGGGTGGCTTCTGATTATGTTCCCAAGGTCAGTCTATAAAAGATATAACCTTATAGCTTACTGCAAATAATTTCCTTTGTTTTCTTTAAACTGAAATAGTTGTTGGCTTTGGTATCACCATAATTCCTGTGACATTGTTATCTTACAAGGTGCCTTCCAGTGTTTGTACAAAATATTTTTATTTTTATTTTTGGGTAAATCAATAAACTTCTGTTAGATTTTCTGTCAAAGGTCCACTGACAACATTACAATATATTTTGTATCCCTTAGTATAGCATCCAGAATATTCCAGCTCATACAGTCTCTTCCATTGGTCTCTGATTCTGAAATTCTCTGTGGCACAGGAGATTCACGCTTAATAAAATTATTTTTTCCTAAAAATTTGTTTGCAAATAGAAGCTTGCAGCAGTTTGGTATCTTCCAATCTTTTTGAGAAGTGTAATTATGATAGTAGCTCTCCTAGGTTTCTGATACTTGTTTGGTAGAAGTATTTGAAATTATTGAGAAAAGTGATGGATGCACCTTCTTCATAAAAAACACCTTGCCTTTTATTTCGAGTGGCAATTGTAATTCCCCTCTACTCACTATGTGATATGTTGGTTATTTTGAAAATCGAGATGATACTGGATAAATCTGAAGTCGTGTATAACACTTTCAGATTGAATCAAATTTCGGGGTTCAACCAAAATTGTTCAATCGGATAAAATCAGAAGATTATAATTCAAGAGTTTTATTTTGGTCTTGTATGTTTTGTCACCCGTTATGCCTTCTGAACCAGAATGATTATTTATGATCAAAGAACAGGTGGTTTTTGGAGGTTGATGGAAGTTATTTCTTTTTAAAAACTGTCGTTGATAGAAGTTTTAGTAACTTTCATGTAACTTCCAACCGTTGATGGAAGTTTTAGTAACTTCCATGTAACTTCCAAAATTTGCCTAAACCGAACATCTCGTTATTACATTAAAACAAGTGTGCACTCTTATTTTAACATAATAAAGAGATCAATTACACTAAAATGTCCAACAAACCTCCCCCATTTTAGTGTAATTACCGATCAAATCACCAAAGTCATAACATACAACAAACTACTGCATAGATGAAATATCGTGACGATTGAATTTCATCTTAGCAAATTACACGTTTCAAATATTCGAATATCAGCGTGTCACTAAGGATTGAACCCTTTCTATTCATAATGAATACATGAAGATAATTTGCACAATAGTTTATAACATTACTCTTGCTCGACACTAATTTACTAGCCTGTGTCCCTATCCTTCATAAGCATATCAAAGCCAAGTCCCAGCTTCTTGAAGCGGCTAAACTTCATGCTTATATAGGTAGTCATTTTCTTTCTTGCACCTGCAAATGCAATTTTTCAAAAGAACCATTGAGAAGTTATACTTCAACCTCCTTAACTTGCAGAACCGAACACATACCTTTTGGGATACTTTCGATGATGTGTTCCAATCTCTACATGTTAAGCTTTCCACATTGAATTCAGCACCTAATGTCATATTAGATGGGAATTGGGTATCTTAACATAAGAGATTTCAGATGGACTTTAATCCTAATCCCACAACCGACCTTTTCACGAGATCTCTACTTAACCCTTTGGTTAAATGATCGGCCAAATTATGCTGAGTTCTCACAGCCCTACATCCCCAAATTTTGAGATAACTCAAATTTGGTGTGTTTTTGTGCCAAAGTTCATATGGGGTAACCTTATTCCTTTTGTTAGGAATTCGGTTCAACAAGTAACAGGCTGTCAACATAGCCTCACCCCAAAATCCTTTACTTAAACCCGAATAGGATAACATGGAATTCACCATTTCTTTCAAGGTTCTATTCTTCCTTTCGGTTACACCATTCTGTTGTGGTGTATAGGGAGCTGTAGTTTGATGTATTATTCCAGTAGATTGAAAATAAACCGGATCATAATACTCACCTCCCCTATCCGTACGAAGAGTTTTGATTAGCCCATTTTGATGAAGTTCTACCTCTTTCTTATAAATTTTAAATTTATCAAGAGCTTCATCTTTTGTATTTAATAAATATACATAACAATATCTTGATGCATCATCAATAAAAGTAACAAGATATTTTTTTATGACCTAATGATGGAGTAGCATGCAAATCACACAAATCACTATGAATAAGGTCTGAGACTTTAGTCTCACTTTTAACATCCTTAAAAGGTTTCCTAGTGGTCTTGGTCAACATGCAAGTTTTGCATTTTTCAATGTTCATATCAAAAGGAGGAATCATACTTGTTTTTGACATATCTTTTAATCTTTTGTAATGAACATGTCCTAATCTAGCATGCCAAATTTCTGATTTTGTCATATTAGTTATAGAACTACACCAGGCCATACAGACAGATTCATGAACAAAAGAAACATCAATGTTTAATTTAAACATTCCATTACAACGATAACCAAATCCAACAAACGAACCATGTCTTGACAAGATGTACTTGTCACTTTCAAGTACTTGCTTGAAACCACAATTATTTAAAACTATACAAGTGTCTTTGATAAACAGGTGTCTTTGATAATTCCTGCTAGTCCTGCACTTCTAGGCGTCTTTGATAATTCCTTAAATCAAGTGTCTTTGATAAAGCTCGGGTACAAAAAACAAGTTTATTTTAGAAAATTCTAATAAATTAGTGCATGGCCTTGCATGCTTTTATTTGTATAATGAACAAAGAATAGTATATTAATCTTTTGCTTTTGATTGATCATCAAATGCATCATTAGAGCTCTGAAGCAAGAAAGGGAACATATTGCTAGGAAGGTGAACACTAAACTTACAGCAGAGGAGGGGAACTGCTTTATGCATAATGGGAAGTTCCTCCCGTTGGAAAACAAAGGAGACTGCAATTTGTAAATAAATTGTGGACCGACCCTTATAACATGCAACATGTGCAAGAAAGTGCTGAAATTGTAGTAAAGCTCATTGATTTCGGTGTATCGGATGAAAACAACAAGGATATGATTGAATTAAACTTTTCAAGCCCTTTTAACTGTAAAATTTGGGTTATTTTGTCAAAGCATCATACCGATATGCAGAAAATTTCACCATTAAGTTTTGCATTTTCAACCAAGTTTGGAGTATGCAATTCTGAACATGAATTTTTTAAAAGATTATCATTGTCTTGTTCTTTTTACAAATCTCGAGGCACATTGTTTGTATTTACTAGCTCTCTATTTATAACGATTTATATTGTTTTCCAGTCCTTTCATATCCCAGTTAAATGTTTGATCTCATTGACTATCAGTTCAGTTGTAGTGTATTTCTAAGATGGTTTTTTCAGACAACCATCTTAGAAAGTGGATTTTCTAAGATAGTTTTTTTTTTATAACAATCGTCTTAGAAATATCAATTTTCTTTTTTTTTAAAAAAAATAAATTCTAAGACAGTTTCGTGAAGAATCGATGTAGAAGGAATAAATCTAAGACAGATTAAAAATTGTCATGAAAAGTGTTGACTTTCCATGACCGTGGCTTCAAAAATGATTTTTGAACCATCGTGAAATGCGCTACAGAACCGACATAGAAACCCTATTTTCTAGAAGTTAAAATCAAGTAAGAAATTGAGTAAAAATATTGTTTTAAATATCTCCATGCTTGCTTTTCAATATTGGCTGAAGATTATGTTTCACTATTTCAAAATAAAAATAAGAATTTTCAATATGGATAGAAAAGAGAATCACATCCTTCAACCTCAAAATATTTACATGTCAATTATTGTCATTAGCCACCTATCTTGTTCCCATCCCAAGTTCGGCTCGACATATTTTTTATGAACTTCACCAAGACCTTCAAGTGACAACAAATCAAATATCTGTATATGTCCCCTTCTTACCATCAAATGAAAATAATACTAACTTAACTACTCTTGACAAAAACATTTTCTCCCAATGGCAATGGTAACTCAAAATCTTTCTCATCAATTAAATATTATTTAACCAATAATTGAAATTTTGAAACTTACTTGTCGAAATATTCTTAGTTAACTGAATGAGTCAAGATAGAAACTTAATCGAAAAGGGTATTTTTTTGTTATTTCGGATAAATGATAAGATATGATTGTTATAGAAACAATTCAACTGGTTTTGAAAATCTAGAGGAAGCTCTGAAGATAAGTGCATCAGAGTTTGACTCGAGGCTAAAATCATAGGATTCTGGATGAAATCAGTTGTGAACCTGAAGATTCCATGGTCTAGGAAGTGGTTCCTAAAAAATCGAAATGTAGAATATGTGTTGCATGGTTGTTTAGCCGAAACATGAATAAACTAGCCGAATTAGTTGAAATGAAGGACTCGTGTATGAACATGGATAAACATGATTTAGATTAAGTTACTTTAGATTTTACAGTATAAATAGTTGTTGCAAAAACTTTTGTAGGGACCTTCCAAAAAAAATGACCCATCAATACAATTATTCTTTTAATTATTTTGCAGATTACCTTTGTGGATTTTATTGCTTTCTTTCGAATTCAACATTTTCGTATAGTATGTTTACATTCTAGTTAAGATTCACCCTAAGTCAAGTGTTTTCTTTAGTAACTTGAGAGCCCACAAAAGGTCAAGAGGCAAATTTTCTCTCTTGACGACCAAATCACTTGATTCAATCACTCAAATTCTAGAATTGTGTTGAAGTAGTTATAATCAAATTCGTTTCGGCTAATCCTTGAAATTTTGTGTGACAACAAAATTGGCACACCTAATGGGATCTATGTGGGTGACTTGATCAAATGATTTGAATCGTGAATAGAGTTTTACCAGTCTATGCATTTGTGCTCTACTAAGACTACTACGTGTGATATGGATCAACAAACCAAGAGGAAGAACAATTCAAAACAAGGAGAGAGTTCATTAGGAATGTTTGTTCCTTTAATGACAAGCCTTGTAGCAACTACATGGCTTATTCCTTCGCTAGCACTACATTGATTATGGTGCCTACTATTGTAAGCACGCCTGAGGAAACACTCATGGTGATGACTACCTCATTCATTTGGCAGCAGATAGACTTAGGGATACATAATATCATGTATCAACTATCTAGACAGTTAGCCGAAATAGTCAAACCCATGGTGCAAAATAAGATGCATCAATCTAAAGAATTGAAGGCAAGAAAGGCGCATGTCAGCAATAATTATGCTTTGTTTGTGCCTATAAATCTAGAAGTGATGAATCGGGTAAGTAATCATGATTCCGCACACAATTCGAGTAGGGTTAATCCCACTGGTCCAGTTGAATATGCCTTTTAAGTCTACATGGTAGGAAACTTCGCCGAATACGGTGTTGGCAGGAATGTTTAACACAATCCAACTGATTGGCAACCAAATAAGGTTTATCCCTAGACCCTTGGTAGCCAATACGAGTTATATGCTCGCCAACATTAATAATCCATTTTTTGTTACCCTTAGACGGCAAGCAGGTGCAAATGATTATACTAACCACGTTTTTCCTGCACATTTGGGATTAGCCAAAAGTTCTCTTAATGTTGTTGGCCCAATTGGTTTGCCAAATGTGACTTCATTTGTACCTCCTCCTAAGGGAATTCATTAGGTCATAAATGAAGGAGTTAATAACGGAAAGCTAATGTACCTCTATGTAGAGCTTGTAGGCCTTGGATCTTCTTCATTAATGGAGTCCTTCATTTTTTAAGATCAATGGCAGTGGAATGGAGAAGGAGGAAAGGTGATTGGAGACGTCACTTCAAGGAGAAGATGAGTCAAGAACAAGCTCACCACCATAGGAAGTCATGGATAAGAGCTTGAGGGTAAGAGAAGATGAATGGAGGGAGAGGGGGAGAAGGGAATGAAATTTTGAGAGAGAGAAGAGGGAGAATGAGGTATGGACTTTGAAGTCTAATTTCTCAAATGATAAAAGTTACAAAATGTACACATAAGGCCTTTATTTATAGCCCAAGTGTCACACTAAATTGGAGGAAAATTTGAATTTCTATTCAAATTTCACTTGAATTTGAATTTGAATTTGTGGAGCCAAATTTTGAGCCAAAATTTCACTAATTATGACTAGTAAATTTCAGCTATGTTTCAACCCACTAATCCAAGATCAAATCCAAGATTCTCCACTAAGTCTGCTTAGGTGGCATAAGGCATGTAAAACATGAAGGACATGCACAAAGTATGACTATATGATGTTACAATGGGGTGTAGCAAGCAAATGCTTACCTCCCCCTTAGGCTAGTCTGAAATTTAATTAGATTGAGTTTCTCCCAAATTCAATTAAATTTCTCTCCCAACACCACATCAAATAGTGCACATAATGCATGTGAAATTACAAAACTACCCCTAACACAAAAACTAGTCTAGGTGCCCTAAAATACATGGGCTGAAAATCTTACATTACTAGGGGACCCTAAACTTGTGGGGCACCCTCCCTACACAATGGAACCCTAAATACAAGGCCCAAAAATTAATAAAACCCTAATCTAATATGTACAAAGATAAGTGGATTCATATTTAGCCCATGGGCCTAGAATCTACCCTAAGGCTCATGAGAACCTTAGGGCCTTCTCCTGCATCCCTGGCCCAATCTTCCTGGAGTCTCCTAGCCATGGCTCTGGTGATGGGTCCTTCCTTGGGAGGATTTCATCATCCCCTCCCTCTTGAAGAGGATTTGTCCTCAAATCTACAGACCCCTCATAATCTGAATCAGCTACACCTAGACGAAGATGCTTTGATGCCACATAATGTAGCTCCCTGTAGAGCTTGTAGGCCTTGGATCTTCTTCATCAATGAAGTCCTTTGCTTCTTGAAGATCAATGGCAACAAAATGGAGAAGGAGGAAAGGTGATTGAAGATGCCACTTCAAGAAGAAGATGAGTCAAGAACAAGCTCACCACCATAGGAAGCCATGGACACAATGTCTCTATTTATAGCCTAAGTATCACACAAAATTGGAAGTGAATTTAAATTTCTATTGAAATTTCACTCGAATTTGAATTTGTGGAGCCAAATTTGGAGCCAAAATTTTAGTAATTATGATTTTTGAATTTCAACTATGGTTCAACCCACTAATCCAAGATCAAATCCAAGATTCTTCACTATGTGTGCTTAGGTGTCATAGGGCATGTAAATCATGAAGAACATGCACAAAGTGTGACTATATGATGTGGTAATGGGGTGTAGCAAGAAAATGCTCACCTCCCCCTTAGGCTGGTCTAAAATTTAATTGGATTGGGTTTCTTCCAATTCATTTAAATTTCTCTCCCAACACACACATCAAATAGTGCACTTAATGTATGTGAAATTACAGAACTAACTCTAATACAAAAATTAGTCTAAGTGCCCTAAAATACAAGGGGTAAAAAATCCTACATTACTAAGGTATCCTAAACTTGTGGGGTACCCTTCCTACACTATGTAGCCCTAAATACAAGGCCCAAAAAATAATGAAACCCTAATCTAATATGTACAAAGATAAGTGGACTCATACTTAGCACATAGGTCCTGTAACGCCTTAAAATTTTGCTAACTATAAATCGATGTTTAATTATATTTATTCTGTTATTTGATTATATGAGTGACTTGAATGGGTTGAGGTATGGTGTGAATTAGTCATGTGTGACCGTTGATGTGGATGTTGAGTTATGTGGAGATTTATTGACCTAATTTGAAATTATGATATTTCAAATTTTACCTAAACCTATTCCAGTAAAATCGCGATCTTGGATTCGTTAACCGTTGGATTGTCTTCCTTTTCTGACTGCAGGTTCCTAACACAAGTTCCCATGGTATGACCGTTGGGATTTTTAAAATATTGATTTTTGACCTCTCGCTTAGCGTGAGAAGCGCACTAAGCACAATTCCAACCCCGAGAAGGAATAGCGTTGAGCACAAATTATCGCGCTTAGCAAAAGAGGAATTGCGCTCAGTGCAAATTGTTGTGCTCAGTGCAAATCCCAACCCGAGAGGAATTGTGTTAAGCGGTAAAAGTTACACTTAGCGCCAAAAGTGGACTCCTACTTAGCAAGACGAGTTCGCTAAACAAGACCTACAGATTATAAATACGTTCTTCAACGTGAAAAACATGATTTTTCACTTTTTCTCTCCAAACGCCCACCCAAGCCTTAACACTTCCTCCTCCACCACCGACAATCACCAGTGGCCACCATGAGCCACCGTTGCTTGCTGCAGAACCACCACACCAAGAGGAACATTTTAAACGGAACGAAATCCTCAAAATCCACCTTAAGGATTCGGTGGAAAACAATCCCTCAATTCTTTCTTTTGTAGCTTCTCTGAGGTAATCTTGAATTTTAAGCCTTTCTCCTAGTTAGTTTGAGCTTCTCTTAGTGTCTCTTCTTTTTTGGGTATTGCAATAGGATGTTTTTACACTTCCTTTGAAAAAACCCTTGAAAATGAGATGTTGTAAAAGTTATCTTTTTATAAAATTGATGTTATTTTCGTGACCTTCGTTGAACTCCGGTCACATTGACGTGATCGGAATTTAAAAATGACGTCTCTTTTTAGTAGAATCTGAAACACCCCTTAGCCCTTTATGTTTTGATAGGGGTAATTGACTCTGAATGTTGTTATTAACCTTGTTTTTTTAAATCTATACTAAATTTCCTTTGATTTGGTATATTAAACATTGTGTTTGGACTAACGAACGTGAACGAGAGAGGTACCTGAGCGAAACAAACAAGAATTGACAGAGAGTTCACGATAGGTGAGGGAAGTTTATTATAATTTATGGCTTTTGATACCATAGTTGGGGTCAGGGAACCTAACCATGGGGATGTATGCTTGTCCCTGTTACATGCTAGTTTTCAAGAAAAATAATGTTTTTGACGAATGAGATGCAATACGTATGTTATTGATAAATGACATTATTGTTTTTATTAGACTTGTATTGTCTGAAGACCTGGGGAGTGTGAATCTCAGGCATGAACTATATATGTATGCATATGCCGAATATGATTTACTGATGATATTAAATGATATGAGGTGACATTGATGTTTATGATAATGTGGATAGAGAATGATGTTGTTATTGAAGATGATATTGACAATAATTGATACGAGATGATGTTGGTGTTTATGATAATATTGATATGAGATGATGTTGTTATTGATGATTATGTTGATATGAAATGATGTTCTTGTTGTTGATAATGTCATTGAGATGAGATGATGTTGATGAGTAGAATGACATTCAGACGAGATGATATTGATGATGACAATGACATTGAGATAAGATGATGTTGATGTTGATAATGACATTGAGATGAGATGTTGTTGATGTTGAAAATGTCATTGTGATGATGTGTGATTTGTGATATGTATGTACATGTGGGGTGCAGAGACCATGATGGATATCCCTGATGGGGGAAATAGAATGGTTAAAGAGTTTTAAGCATCTCTGGAGGGGGATGGCTTAGAATCTTTAATTATCCACGGTTAGTGCATTAATGGTACCCATGTTTCATATTTTATATTGCATGAAAATAGTATAAACTTTGTTAGTAAGTATTTGTAGTTTCTCATGAGGGGGAATACTTGTACTTGGGGGCATGTCACTCGGTTTGGAACTCCCATGAGACTTAAGCTTATCACCTTGGGGGGGGGGGGGGAGTTGCCATGCATGACAGGGTGACCTCAACACTTACTGCCTAGCTTTTCTAAGTGAGTGTGTCGTGTGGACACATTAGGCTATTTCCTGATTAATGGTACCACATTGCATTTGAGAGTTAAGGTCAGATGCATGCATCATACCGAGCATGATTGGTTGGAATTATGGAAGGCTGATGACTACTTGTTGAGTGTATGTGATGCAATCCTACCCAGCAAGGGCATTGGATAAAAGAATCCAAGTAGATTGGGCCAGAGATCCAAGGGAAGGCCCTAGGGTTCTCATGAGCCTTAGGGTAGATTTCGAGCCCATGGGCTAAGTATGAGCCCGCTTATCTTTATAAATATTAAAATAGGTTTTTCCTTTGTTTGGGCCTTGTATTTTGACCATTCTAGTAGTATAGGGTTTTAGCCTTGTATTTCGAGGCATTTTGAGTAGTCTTTCTAGTAGGGACTTTTTTGTATTTTCATGTATTTTGTCATGGGGGTGAGCTTAGCTATTATAGGGGGTGTGTAGCTAAGCTCTAACTTCTCATCTCAAGGAGGTGAGCTTAGCTATTAGAAAGGTGTGTGTAGCTAAGCTCTAGCTTCTTTAGGAATCTTCTCAAGGAAGCTTCTCAAGGAGGTGAGCTTAGTTATGAAAGGGGTGTGTGTAGCTAAGCTCTAGCTTCCCAAGGAAGTTTTCTCAAAGAAGCTTCTCAAGGAAGTTTTCTCAAGAAAGCTTCTCAAGGAAGCTACCTAGTCTATAAATAGAAGCATGTGTAACACTTGTTGTAACTTTCATGAATGAAAGTCTTATGAGACACACTTCAAAGTTCCACTTCTCTCCCTCTTTTATTCCTTCAATTCCGTGCTCCCCCCTTCTCTCTTTTTTTTCCTCCATTAAAGCATCCTCTTCAAGCTTCTTATCCAAGGCACATTCTTGGTGGAGAAGCTCCTTCTTCCATGGCTTATTCCCTAGTGGATGGTGCCTCCCCTCTCCTCTTCTCCTTTGCCTTCCGCTGCATCTCCATGGTGGAAAATCACCATTGAAGAACCTCATTGAAGCTCAAAGATCCAGCCTCCATAGAAGCCTCACAAGCAAGCTTCCATTAGTATGTTAGACTAATGGATGCTTGTGTATGATTATGGTATTTGTTAATGTTTTCTTATTAATCATGGTCATTTGATTTTTGTATTAATTTCTTTTATAATAAACTCACCCTTGCAATTTTGTACCGTGTGGTTGGTACCTATGATGATCATGAACCTTAGTTTTGTGGAAGTAGACGGACAACAGTAGAGTACGCAAAGTGAGATTCTTTTTTGGAGCCGCCAAGCTGAGATGACGTTGGGATTATTTTGAAAAAGAGTTATGTTTTGTTAATTAACTCTTCTGTAGCTGGTTCTATGATTCTTTTTAAATTGAGGATGTAAATCACAAATTTAATTATATGTAAGAAGTAATTTACTTTCCATTATATGAATTATGTGTATTGAGTTAATATATACATATACATACATACATACATATATATATATATATATATATATATATATATATATATGTACTTGCTTAAGTAATTGTGCGTTGTTTGGTGAATGTATATGACGAAAAAGTTTACTTTCATTTTTTTCATAAGCAAATTAATGTAGTTTTCTTTTAAAAATTGAAATTTACGTGGTTTAGAGTGGTGATATCGTAGTGGCGAGGCGGGTCATTACAGGCCCAAAATCTACCCTAAGGCTCATGAGAACCTTAGGGCCTTCTCCTGCATCCCTGACCCAATCTTCCTAGAGTCTTCTAGCCATGGCTCTGGTGATGGGTCCCCTCCTTGGATGGATTTCATCATCCTCTCCCTCTTAAAGAGGATTTGTCCTCAAATCTGCAGACCCCTCATCATCCGAATTAGCTACACCTAGATGAAGATGCTCTGATGCCACATAATGTAGCTCCATGCAGAGCTTATAGGCCTTGGATCTTCTTCATCAATGGAGTCCTTTGCTTCTTAAAGATCAATGACAGCGGAATGGAGAAGGAGGAAAGGTGATTGGAGACATAACTTCAAGGAGAAGATGAATCAAGAATAAGCACACCACCATAGAAAGCCATGGATAAGAGATTGAAGGTAGGAGAAGATGAGTGGAAAGAGAGGGAAAGAAGGGAACAAAATTTTGAGAGAGAGAAGAGGGAGAATGAGATCTGAACTTTGAAGTCTAATTTCTCAAATGATCAAAGTTGCAAAATGCACACGCAAGGCCTCTATTTATAACCTAAGTGTCACACAAAATTGGAAGATAATTTGAATTTCTATTCAAATTTCACTTGAATTTGAATTTGTGGAGCCAAATTTAGAGTCAAAATTTCACTAATTATAATTAGTGAATTTCAGCTATGGTTCAGCCCACTAATCCAAGATCAAATCCAAGATTCTTCGTGCTTAGGTGTCATGAGGCATGTAAAGCATGAAGGACATGGACAAAATGTGACTATATGATGTGGCACTAGGGTGTAGCAAGCAAATGCTTACCTCCCCCTTAGGCTGGTCTGAAAGTTAATTAGATTGGGCTTCTCCCAATTCAATTAAATTTCTCTCCAAACACACACATCAAATAGTACACTTAATGCATGTGAAATTACAAAACTACTGCTAATACAAAAACTAGTCTAGGTGTCTTAAAATACAAGGGCTGAAAAATCCTACATTACTTGGGTACCCTAAACTTATGGAGTACCCTCCCTACACTATGGAGCCCTAAATACAAGGCCCAAAAAAATAATGAAACCCTAATCTAATATGTACAAAGATAAGTGGGCTCATACTTAGCCCATGGGCCCAAAATCTACCCTAAGGCTCATGGGAACCCTGTGGCCTTCTCCTGCATCCCTAGCCCAATCTTCCTAAAGTCTCCTAGCCATGGCTCTGGTGATGGGTCCCTTCCTTGGGAGGATTGCATCAAAAGCCCTCATATGTCAACAATGATGTTGGACTGGGGTCATATGGTTACCAACCATTGAGGACTACCATGATGTCACCTCTAATTGATCCAAAATTGTTAGCCAAAACCATGAGGAAGTATTTTGGCATTCAACTAAAACCAATGGAGAGCCCATGTCCAAGAAATCGTATCTAGAATGGGTGGACCGTATATGCCTTTGCCGAAAGGGTATAAGATGCTAGTTTTCTCCACTTTCTCTAGTGAAGGCGACAAATCAACTATGGAGCATATAGGCTAATTTACTACTCATAGTGGTGAAGCTAGTTAGAATGAATTTCACCAATTGTAGCTTTGTCCCTTTTCTCTAACAGTGTAGCATTTACTTGGTACTCAAATTCACCATCAAATTTAGTATAAAAATGGGCAAACATGGAGAGGTGTTTCCATGATAGATTTTATAGTTCTCAACCTGAAGTAACTATAGTCGATTTGATGAATATGAGGCAAATGATTAACGAATCGACAATAGACTTCATAGAAAGGTTTAGAAAGGCCGGAAGTCGTTGCTCAGTGTAGTTGCCAGAAGTGAAATGTGCAACCATGGTATTTAGGAATACACATCCTCAGCTAAAAGAAAAACTGATGGCTCAAGAATATGGTGACCTTAATCAACTAGCTTCCAAGGCCAATCGGATAGAGCAATTCATACATGAGAAAGAATTGAGGAAAGCCATTTGATCCACCTTAATCAACTAGGATCCCATTTGATCTCATTTGATCCCATTTGATCTTAATCAACTAGGATCCCATTTGATCTCATTAGTTAGTGTTAATGAAGAAAATGAGGAGGTCTTTGAAGAGGAAGTTGAGATCATGGCTACTATGATATTATGGGGGAAACCTTATTCATGTCCAACGTTAAAGCCAAGAAAGAATAAAGGTGTGGCTAGGGACAAAAAATTTGAGTATGACTTTGACATATCAAAAGTGGATCAGATTTTTTTATCATTTGATAAAGGAACAACAAATTTGGCTGAAAGAAGGGCTCCGGATACCATCCCCAAAAGAGTTAAAGGGAAAGAAAGACTGCAAGTGGCATAATTTGTACAACCATTTCACGGCTAATTGCATCGTATTTTGGCAAGCTATACAAAATGATTTGAAAAAATGTCGTTGTAAGCTAGTCGATAAGGGTGCAATCGAAATGGCAATAAATACAAATCCCTTCCCGAAACTGGATATTAATATGGTGAATGAGCAGCCTACCACTAAAAGAAAGAAGATGAAGTAGGTATGACAGCTGAAGACTAAAGGGAAACATGAAACTAAAAGGTCCATATGAAGAACTTCAGAGCAATATTTTTAAAGCCGGATCTACCATTCAACTAACGAAGG
Source organism: Glycine max (assembly GCF_000004515.6). Taxonomy (NCBI): domain Eukaryota; kingdom Viridiplantae; phylum Streptophyta; class Magnoliopsida; order Fabales; family Fabaceae; genus Glycine; species Glycine max. The sequence continues at coordinate 38,905,121 of NC_038254.2, read as the reverse complement.
CACTGGTTCATGGTTTAATGGTTCAACTGGGAGGTTGAACTAGTTTTAATAAAATAATATTTTTTAAAAAAATTAGTATAATATACTAATAATATCAAACAAAAAAATGATGATCATAAATTCATAATATTAAAAACAAAACTACACTTAAAAGTATCATAAGTAAGGTTTTTAAAACCAAACCGATCATATTGAATTGGTGAAGACACTAGTTCAAGATTTAATGGTTCAATTGTAATTGAATTGTGGTCGAAGTAATTTTAGTAAAATATTTTTAAAAAAAATCAGCATATACAACCTTAAGTTATTATTTAAAATATATTATTATCATCTATTTATTAAAATTGTCATACATAATTTAATACATATAATATATCAAATGTTACCTTATGTAGATGTATAATAAATTGTTTGCTTATTATTTTTTCAAACTACTTAGTATTTTAAAAGAATAAAATTAATCAAATTATTCTTTTTAAAATAATTTATTTATTTATAGTATTGTTGTATTAAAGTAAAAGTCACTCTCATAGAATAAGATTGGTGGGATAGGATTTGAATTTCGAATACTATAAATCTTAGAACATTTTATACTATAATAATGTCTTTGTACTTGTGGTTGTTGTATTAAAGTAAAAGTCACACTCAGAGAATAAGAATAGAGCCACGAGCTTTATTGTTTGGACAATGAGCAAATTAAATTTCAATTTTACTTGGGTAGTGTGCATTTCAACGTTTTAAAGTTAAAATCTTGATTAGCTAGAAGATAATCCTTCCATGACCTTTCATTTCAAATTGGTCTTCCGTTTCACTTTCAAGTATCATCTTGATTAGCTAGAAGATATACCGAGTAAGTATCATTTCGGCTTATAAGTGTCCATTTTTTACTAATGTGAGAATGGTAGCAACTCTATTTTATTCCCTTTACTTGGCTCCCATTCAAGTTCATGGCAATTATGAAGAGGGGACTTTGGAATCTTGTAATTGACCAAGAAGGGTTCATCATAAATTGGCAGGCCGAAGCATGGCTATCAATTGAGTTTGAAGATGAACAGGCTGAATAATGTCTTAAAGGATTTGTCACTTAGGATAAGGTAGCCGAATCAACAATATTGATGCCCTAGACAAAGTAAAACACAAAGAGGGAGTGTTGCCTATCAAAAGGAAGTCTCCTAGTTTTGAAGCACTAGATGCCCTAGAAGAGGTCAAACTAGGATCAGGTGATGAGCCAAGGACGACTAAAACGAGTGGGTTGTTAGCCGAAAAAGATAAAAATTGGCTTATTGAGCTCATCACAAAGTATAAAACTATTTTTCTTGTGATTATCACGAGATGCTAGGACTATCAAGGGAGTTGGTGGAGGATAGATTACCAATCAGAGAAAGGGTTAAGCCATATCAACAACCCCCAAGGAGATGTAATCCATAACTTTTGTTGTGGATCAAGGGAGAGATTGAAAGAATGTTGGGAGCCGGTTTTATCAGAACAACCATATATGCAAAATGACTATCAAATATTGTCTCGATGATAAAGAAAAATGGGCAAGTACAAGTGTGCACTTATTTTAGGGATCTCAATCTGCCAACCCCTATGTTATGCATATAGCTGACATGTAGGTTGATGCTGCAGCCAAACATGGTGTTGTCACCTTCATGGATGGCCATTCTGGTTATAACCAAATTTTATGGCTATAGAAGATCTACACAAAACGATGTTCAGATGTCCTAGAGCTTTTGGGATATATGAATGGTTAGTAATGTCGTTTGGGTTAAAGAATGTTAGTGCTACCTTCTGTTAGTCGGATAATACGACTAACTTTTGTGTAAGAAACTTGTGTAAATTGTATATAACTCCTCCCATTTATGGTCATTTTGTAGTGTTGTAATTACTTTTTGTTAAATATAGGTAATAAGTACTAAGTATCCCCATTGTGTGTATTTAATGATCATTCCTTTTCAATTTTAGGCTAATTAGGAAAGTTTGGTGGAAGTGCTGATTTCGAGCCGCTCACTAAGCCAATTCTCTGGCTTAGCAAGCCATCCGCTAAGCGTAGAAGTTCGTGGCTAAGTGCGTAGAAGATCTTGGAAGCAGATGAGTTATCATGATGCCGAGAATCAATTAGCTAAGTGCACCGCTTGAACCTCCAGGCTGAGCGAGCATGACTGGCGCTAAGCTAGAAGTCACTTACACGCGCTAAGCGAGCCTATCTCCCGCTAAGCGCACGCCTCCCAATAGAATTGCCTAGTTAAAAGCTGAATCTTTAAATTGAGGTAGTTATTGAGTTTTTTGAGATTTTCTGGTTGTGGAGAGACTGGAGAGAACCGAGCTTGAAGAGGAAGCTATCTTGCAAAGCATTGGATGAGATTTTGAGTGATTGTGAGGTTTCTAGAGGTGGAGGAGACATCCCCACTACCTGTAATTCTTCAATCTTTCACTTTCTCTTCTCTTTGTTGTAAAAGAAGCCTCCCTACTATGGAGAGCTAAATCCTCAGTTGGTTCTTCCTATGGGGTACTTGATGTAAATACTTTTATATCTATCTGATGATGTTTTATGTGTTCTATGTACTATCAGTATTTCATGTTAGTATGCTTTTGCCTTGATCACGTAGATGCATGCTCAGTTAGGGTCACTCAACATTGGGAAATGGTTTGATCCTTAGAACTTGATAGGATGTGGCTAGTTTATCGTATTGTCACGAGGGATCGGGGTACGGTAACCTAGTTGTTGGTATGTATGTCTTAATGCAGTTCTGGTCAAGTTTAGTCCAACAAAAGGGATCTGAGGATGACGCTTGACAAGGATTAGGCTAAACATGCCCGAGACATCGGGGTTTAGCAGTCCAGGAGACATCATAGAACACAGAAACATTGTTAGGTAGAGAACATCTTTAATAACATCAGTCATCCAGTAGGAAGACCAACACATTCTTTATCTGTCTTCACACACCACTATTCACGTGATTTATTGTTGAATAGTTTAGTTGCATACTTGTTCATACCACGCACCAAACTTTCATCCAAAGGTGCTTAATTACTGAACCACAGCTTTACCAAGTAAAACGAGTTCCCCGAGAGTTCGATACTCGGTATTCACTTACCGTTTTATACCACTTGCACGATCCGGTGCACTTGCCAGCCGTCGAACACCTTCCAAAGGGCAATGAACCCCATCTTCCATGATTCTATTGGCAAGGGTATAGAAGTGTACATTGATGACATAGTAGTTAACTCAATTGATATAAACCAACATTTGGCCAATTTAGAACAAGCTTTGCAAAAAGTGAGGTTTCATGGGTGAAGATCAAACCAACTAAATGCGTATTTGGAGTATCAATTGGAAATTTCCTAGTATTCTTGGTACATCAGAAGGGGACTGAAGTTGATAAAAACAAGGCAAGAGTAATGTTAAAGGCCAACCCACTTAGAAACAAGAAAGAACTAAAGAGCCTCATTAGTAAGATTAACTTCCTATAAAGATTCATAGCTAATTTGACTGGCAAAATGAAGGTCTTCTTTCATTTGCTAAAGGTGAAGGATAAAAAGGAATTCGTTTGGGAGAAGAACAACAACAAGCATTAGAGCAGATCAAAAAAGTGTTAGCCGAACCACCCATTCTAGTGTCGCCCATACCAGGGAAGCCTTCTAGCACAAGATGCAAAAGATGGAATTGAAAGAACAATGTACTATATTAGCCAATTATTACATAATGTTGAATGCAAATGCACTCCTATAGTGAAACTATGTTTATCATTATTTTATGCTTGTACAAAGCTAGAATATTATTCACTAACCAATGAAATACTAGTTTTGTGCAAATTTGATATTGTCAAACATTTGTTAAATCAGCCAATATTGCAAGGACGTTTGATCACATGGGTAATAAAGTTAAACGCTTATGCTTTGACATATGTACCATTACGAGCTACAAAAAGACAAGTTTAGCTGACTTTGTTGGCCAATATCCATGCATACCAATAGATAGTGTATTTGAATTGGCCAACAACTATGTTAGCCTACAATTGTGGATTTTGAGTTTTGGTGGCTCACGAACAAAAGAAGGTGTAAGAATTGGAGTAGCCGTCATTAGCCCTACAGGCAGGGTATGGAGATATTCTAGGTTGATTGATCCAGAGTATTCTAACAATCAAGCAGAATACAAAGAATTAATATGAGGGGGGGTACGAATACTATTACAGAAACATGTGAAATGTGCACCAATTTATGCAGACTCCAAATTGGTGATTTGACAAATGAAGGGAGAATACAGATGCAATACCATCACCTTAGCAAAGTTGTATAATTCGACTAAACAATTACTTAATTGTTTTGCAGATATACCAGAAGAGCATGTGTACATAGGGGAAAATGATGAAGCTAATCAATTAGCTCAACATGCCTCTGGATAAAGAAGCTAAAAGATTAGACTTTGGAGTCAACTGTGAACAAGTATCGCATAATGGAGACTAGATTAGTAGACCCATGGCAACAAGAAATGATGGATTACTTGCAAAATCCATCCAACAAAGCTAAGTTCAAATTGAAGTAGAAAGCTCTAAAATACACCATGATAGGAGGTGAGTTGTATAGAAGAAGTTTTAACAGGTTCTTGTTGAAATGCATAAACCAAGTTGAATCAATGCGGCTGATGAGGGAAATACATGAAGGATTATGTGTTGCTCACATATCTGGACCTATGATGATGTTAATTAGGCATGGATACTATTGGCCAACAATTACTATCGATTTTTATTGATATGCTAGAGGGTGTGAAGAATGCCAAAGATCTAGACCTTTACTAAAAACTCCAGCAAAAGAAATGCATGCAATAGTCAAGCCTTGGCCATTCAAAGGATGGGTTATGTGTTAAGTCTAGCTGCATCCAAGTCACATTGGATTGTACAAAACAATTAAATCCCAAAGGTTTTGATATTAACAGTATAAATTTTATGTTTTAACCTTTCATGCTTACGCTATAGGTTCATATGTATCTTTATGAAATACAAGCAAAAAAGTATGAATTGAAAGGCTTTGGATGAAAAACAAAGTATCATTCATAGGACAATATTGCTTCAACGTCTAGCCTTGAGAAGACAAGGGCTTTAGCACTTGACTCACAATACAAAAGCAATGGAATAGTTACTCGATCCTCAAGTATTGAAAACATTCATGAGAAAGTAACATCCATAGGCATAGTAAGAAACTTGTGCCATAGCGCACAAAAGGGAAGATTTAAATCATCTTGTCTTGACATTCTTAATTCCTCTTGTCTTATGTTGTTAAAATTTACTTCGATTAATACAATGAAAGTCGACTATGAGCACTAGGCGACACTACAAAATTGTACTTCTCTGAAGATGTGCTGCAGAAAGCATTTGTGGTCCCCACTCTCTCTCTCTCTCTCTACACAGTAGAGACCTCATATCAAGCACCAAAGCTATTAGACAACAACTAGATGTGATCTTTCAATGGATTGAAGTTATGAAGTCTATATAAAAGTTGAAGATGTTCGTGTAAAAAAGAGAAAGAGTCGAATTACAAGAGAACATTCTGAGACAAAACAAACAAGTGTTGTAATGCTAGCAGTCCACTAAACGAAAGAATCTTGAGCAAATTGGGTGAATCTTAACTTTGATAAGTTAGCGAGTTTCATCGTATCCAAGCTTATTGTGTAAAGACACTTTGAGTGATTAAGAATAAATTTTCTATCAAACATATATTGTTTGTGAAAGCCATAAGTAGCTTAGTGTCAAAGAATAGTTGGGTCTTAATCTCAGAGGAAGATTAAGTGTAGTGCCAGGAGTGGCCTAAAGAATACTTAGTGTAGCCAGAAGTGGCATAGAGAATACTTGGTTGTAATTAAAGATTTGATTAGTGAAACCTTTCAGGGTTTGAAGGATAACTGGATGTAGCCCAAAAGTTGGGGTGAACCAGTACAAAACCTTTGTGTTTTCTTTGCAGCTTCTATATAACTAGTTATTTTCTATAAATCACTTCTATACTACTATATCCAAGTTTTGTGAACTGGTTTTTCTAAGCACAACTTGATTTCAAACCCCTTGGATGAAACCTTTTGTCCATTGATATTTGTTTGAGAAAAGTTTTTAATAGTTTTATTTTGGTAGCTACTTACTATTTTACTAAATGGGTCGAAGCTAAACCATTGGTTAGTGTAACGTTGGTAGATTATTTAATCTCTAATTGATCTTCCCTAGAATTGATTATATCCTTTGACTCAAATTGATAGACGCATGATCATTGGAGTATTGATTTAAGGCAAAGAGCATCATCGGACCTTGATCATAGGCTTTGGTTGATTTGGGGAATCAATAATTAACCGGGGAAGGAATTTAATCAGGAATAAGATTGGGAGAAAATTGGTACTAGTGAATCATAACCCCTGGTCACTCTTATCTTTACTCAAATGATAAAAATATTTAAATCTTATTTTTAATAACCTCAACTGTTACTTTAATAAACTTGACTAATTGGGAATACAATTGATCTTTTGGATTCGATATCCGAACTTTCGAGTCCACTATTACTACTATGTAGGATACATTTGCCCTTGTGTGGGCCTTACATTGGAGATTAATGTTAAATTTTTGCCATTGGAGATTAATGTTCAATCTTCAAGGATTCCAAAGCAGAGTATGCTAAGGTTGGATGAGTATCATCACTCCATGCTTGATGAGTTAGATGAGTTAAATGAGGATCGACTCATGGCACTTGATCAAATTTAGCTTAACAAAGGAAAAGTAGAAAGAGCATACAATAAACATGTTACGCTGAAGAGATTTAGTGAAGGAGACATCATTTGGAAGTCAGTTCTGCCTCTAGGAGCAAGAAACTAGGAGCTTGGCAAGTGGTCCCCGAATTAGGAAATACCATCCATAATTAGTCAGATTCTACCTAATGGAGTGGATCGGCTAGTTAATTTGGATGGAAAAGAATTGGAATGAAGTATAAATGCTAAATATTTAAAATGATTTCATCCTTCCATTTGGGAATAATGAGATAGGAAAAAAAATTATTAATAGTAACCACAAGCCGGTTACTTTGCTAATCCAAATGGTTGTCCAAAGGTGGACTTATTAAAAAAACAAAAATGCATGAGTTCGAAAGGGCAGTCAAGGGTTGGTAGCTGAATCAGTGCCATATCATCTGGCTCGGGAAAAAAAGTGCTGACATTGCCTCCATCCCCTTTAGCTTGGTTAGCAAGCCAACATCAATGCTTGAGGCAGCAACATTGGTGTTCTGAGCAACAGTGGCAGCATGAGCATTGGACATTTCAACATCAATCCTTACAATACGATCCATAATTCCTACTAGAGGAATAGTAACATATGGAACAACTGAAATGGAAGGAACAGAAGGTGGTGCAAACAAGGCCTGTTTGGCTTGATCAAATTTTTTCCTTTCTATCTTTGGCAATGCCAATTTCACCTATGCTCAGATCTTTCTCTAGTTCTTCTTGTTGATGCAACAAATGAGTGATGATATGGTCAAAGGAATTTTCTAAGGCATACAACTGAACATACTAATCCTAATTACCTTTAAGTTTGGCATTGAGGAGAGTGATCTTGTGATTGAAGTCAACAAGAATTTTGAATTAGAAATAAAGATTGGTGATAAAGAAGCAGGACAATATGAGAAGTAGATATTGATACTTGGGTCGAAGAAGGATCAAGAATATATGATTTCTGAGCAGTAGCGAATTTAGTAGTTCTCTTGAAAGTTAGAGGATTTGACCTTAGAAAAGTGTCCTCTTCTATGTTTTCCAAATTAATCATCTCAATTTGATGTTTGGCTATAAAGGAAAGTGCTAGCTGAATAAAAACAAGGAAAGGAGAAATCAAAAGATGAAGATATAAAGCAATACTTGTTTATGGAGCTGGTAGAGGATTAATTATGATTCCAACCAATTAGCTCTTCTTCTTCTTAGCTGAAACAAAAGTCATATGAGATGAAAGCTGGGGTTGGCTTGGAGTTTGGGCAATAGGATCTGGTTGAACATGGTTTTTGCTTGCGAAAGGTAAACAGAAAGACATCTTGAAATAGGGAATTTTTTATAACAGGCCGCCAATTAAAGAAACTAGTGGATTTCTTTGGGTCGGGAAATAATAGATGGAACCTAAAAAGGCTATGCATCCAGTGAGTCAAGTTGATGATGTTCTTTACCTCTTCGGCATGACAATAAAGGGCGAGAAGTAGGCAAAGTCATTGTCCAAAAGAACATAGGGAGATGCTTAATAAGGTCAAATTGTTGAGCCATGAATTGTGGGATGTAAGGCTCAACATAAATCTTGTTATACCTAGATGCATGCTTGACTCCACAAAGTAAATCCTTAGTCGACAAGATGCTACCCTAGTTTGCCGATTGTACTGCTTTAGCCTCCAAATCGATAAGAGGATCTATCTTCAACTAGTCAGGAATGACATGGTCAATAGTTGAGGGATTCCATAAAGCACCCACATCATCTAGTATGCCAAAATTGGCCTTTATGAAGAAGTAATCCAAACCCGAGGTGGTGGACTTGATCTAAAGAGATTCTCTTAGAGTGGGGTCCTTAGCATAATGATTCAATGATTTGATCAATTTTGGTTGCTTGGCCACAAAGATTGGAAAATACATAGTGATCCAAAGTTGCAAAAACCATAAGGGACCAGAGGCACTGTATATGTTATGTTTAATATTCACTCTTTCTAAAAGTAGAAAGGTGGATTTATAAAGAGAAGTCAGGAACCAAATCCCAATTGCTTTAGGCTTGTCCGATTTGTGCAAAGAGACATGGGGGGCATATTCATAAACAATGGATTTTGAAGAATAGTAGATAAAGTACTTATAGAACCAAAATAAGAGGAAAAAATGTGTTCTGCATTAGAAATAATATCCATCTTCTTCATAAGAGCCGTGATGAAATAGGGGTAGCCATTAGGGGATCGATTAAAATAACATCCTAGGTCTTTAAAGGGTTGGTCAAATAGAAAAGATATTTCATCATCAACAACAAGGATGGATGGTGGGTATATCTTGCAGAGTGATGGTCATGAAATCAAAAGGGAACACAAAAGTGTCCATGGAGTGGACCAAAAGCAACTAAAGATCAAAGGGAAATTCGGCTCAACATTGTGACAAGTCAGGTTGATGGTGTCAAAGATACCTGTAATAAGGGTCAGAACCGCTAGGCCAAGTGCCCAAATTGGAAGGAACAAAACTTATCTGAAACTATGACTTAATAGGAATCAGATAGTTATCATGGTGAAGGTAATGATCGAAAAAAGTAATGACATTTCTTACATCTTCAAATCAAGGATGAAGGTAGAAATGTCCTTTAATTTGTGGACCTTGAGAGGATTAATGAAACCATCAGGAGCTATGGACTATTCTTAATCATATTGATTATTTAAAAAGATGGAAAAAGAAGATGATGACTCATCGTTATAGCCATCACCATATTCGTGGGGTCTCAATTGAAAACTGCTGGTGGTAGACATGGTGAAATCAAAGGAATGATTACCAGAGGTGAAACAAGAAGAAAGCAAGGATTGGGGTGAATCGGATGGTTCAACAACAATAAAGAGAGACTATTTAAAGTGATAGGAGTTGTGCAGACATAATGACTAGAGATAATAAATGCAAAGTCAATTGTAAAGGTTAAAAAAGAAGGAAGGATTAAATGAATATATCTTAACCCTTGATTTAACCAATCAGCGTCAAGATATAAGAGAACATTTGTTACCAGTCGAAATATTTTTAGTTAATTGAATGAATCAAGATAGAAACTTTGCAGAAAAGGGGTTTATTTGTTATTTCAGATAAATGATAAAATATGACCGTTATAGAAGAAAATTCAGCCAATTTTTGAAAATTTAGAGGAAGCGCAGAAGATAAGTTCATCAAAGTTTCAATTGAGGCTAAAATCATGGGATTTTGGATTAAATCAGTCGTGAACGTGAAGATCCCATGATCTAAGAAGTGGTTCTTGGAAAATTGGAAATGTCAGATATGCGTCGCGTGGTTGATTAGCCGAAACACGAATAAACTAGCCAAATTAGTTGAAAATGAAAAAGTCATGTATGAACATTGATAAACACAATTTATATTAAGTTAGTTTAGATTTTATAGTATAATAGTTATTGTAGAAACGTTTGTTGGGACCTTCAACAATAAACAACCAATCAATGCAATTATTTTTCATATTACCATCGCGGATTTTATTGCTTACTTTCAAATTCAGTTTTTTCTTTTAGTTTATTTACATTCTAGTTAAGATTCACCCTAAATCAAGTGTTTTCTTTAGCAACTTGAGAGCCCACCAAAGGTTAAGAGGCCGGTTTTCTCTCTTGACGATCAAATCACTTAATTCAATCACTCAAATTTTGGAATTGTGTTTAAGCAGTTATAACTGAATCTACTTTGGTTAATCATTAAAATTTCGCGTGACAAATAATATTTTTAAATAATCATAACTTTTCACATTTTAATTTATTTTAAAATATTTATCATCTTAAAAATTAGAATAATATTTATTTATTTTCATTTATAAATGATTTTGTTAAATGAAATGAGATAATACAAATGAATTTCTATTATTGTTTTGATGATTTTGTTCTATCCATCTAACGAAAATAATGATATATTACCTTTAAAAGCAATAGATGAATATTATGACCTCTATTGCCTTTAAAAAAATGACCTCTATTTATTTTTTGTTTCTTTGTAAAGTGTTTCTTTCTTTTTCAACAAAAGTATTTTAGAAGATATTTTATTTCTTTACAGCTGAAATTTAAAATTTAAAATAACTTTTCTTTGAAAACAAATATATTTTATTTTATCATAAAAATTAAAATAAATAACGTAACGTTAAAATAATAATAATAAAATAGTTTCCGAAAAACTTTTTCAATTTCAATTGAGCTTAACAAAGCAAAACATATCAAAGAACTTAGGAAACCCGTTTCCATTGCTTTACCATTATTTAAAAAATTGTACTATATTATAAAATTGATTAACATAATAATTTCCTTCTCAAAAATAAGACTTTTTTATTTTTTATTTTAATTTAATTTTTAAAATTAGAGTTAATGTCTATGTAGTGGCATGTAGAATAATTTTATTCTATCATAAATTATTGTTGTTACCTCTGTTATATAAAATTTGACTAAGTTATGAAAATCATGTTTCAATGTACTTGTCTCGAGAGGAGTAGAAGAGTCCATTCAAAAACAATCGAAATACGATCGAGAAGTTGAATGTGTTATCGAAGGGAGTTATTTTGATTGGAATTGACAATTTCGATAATTTCACTAAGGAACATGAGATTGGAACGCACTCAGAAGCAAAATCTTTTTCGACAATTGAAATATCAGTTACAATGGTTGTGGAGAAGTTATATGAACACTACTACAAAAATTTCTTTCAAAGACAGTTCTTTCTGGCTTTCCATGATAGTTTTCAATCGTCTTGGAATCCGCCATCGTTAGGCATGGCAACGAGGCCTAAACCCATGGGACCACCCCGGATCCGCCCCGATTTTGATGGGGAAAACCCGAGTTGACCGGGGTCGGGGTTGGGTTTTCCCCGATAGCCAAAGTCGGGTTCAGGGTCGGGGATGAGATTATTAATACCCACCCCGAACCCGCCCCGCTAATAATTAATTTATAAAAATATCATTACATATATATAACACATTAAAACATGAAACTACTAGATAGAATTTTATGTTAGTGTTGGATTGAATTTTATGTTGTCATGTACAATCTAAAAATATGTTATGGCTGTTATTTAAAATTATATTTTTCATTTTATGAAAAAATATTTTTTAATAAAATTTTATAAATATGTCGGGGTGAGGCGGGGAAAACCCGACCCCGTCGAGGACAGGGATGGGGGGTAAATATACACCCCCGTTGGGTTTCGGGGGCGGGGGCGGGGAAGGAAATAGGGAGTCAGGGGCGGGGTGGGGTAAGCATAACCCGACCTCGACCCGCCCCGTTGCCATGCCTGGCCATCGTGGAAAGTCAACACTTTTCACGAAAGTTTTTAAACCATCTTAGAATCTCGATTTCTACATCAATTTTCTTCAAAATCGTCTTAGAATGTGTGTTTTTGTTTTAAAAATGTTAAAAAAATTGGCATTTCTAAGATGGTTCTTTCAAAGAACTGTCTTAAAAAGTCTACTTTCTAAGATGATTTTTTGAAAGAAATGTCATAGAAAGTATACTTTCTAAGATGGTTTTCTAAAGAACCATCTTAGAAAGTGTTATTTTTTTCAAAATCAGGATATGTATAGATGGATGGATAGATAGATAGAATCACTTTTACTTTGACCATTCAATCCTATTATAAATAACACGAAAATGTTCAATGTTATACACAAAGGTACATTCTTTGGTGTAATCAGGTAAAAACTAGTAGATTAAAAGGAACAAAGTGATTGGCGTATTACCTCATTAATGGAAGACATAGCTTCAACCGCATCTTTAGTAAAAGTTCTCCCTTGTCTTGATGTTCCAATTAACACCATAGGATAAATTTGCTGAGAAGAAAACAATGAAATGCAAGACATTTGAAACTACTGTTCTCTCTGGTGGAAGTGTGAGACAGAGAGACAAAGATCATACCTTGACAACATTTACAACTTCCTTAACAAGTTCATGTACATGAGCCCATGGCTTCTTAAAATGTTTGAGTGATTCTTTATGGGAACTCACAATCAAACCCTACCAAAGTAAGAACAAAAGATCAATAGAATGGAAAACAAACAATTACTTTCTACATGAAGGAAATAAATTGGATTTCAGTACTACCTTTGAGTCCACCAACCAAATGTTCTTGCACACTTCATCTAGTGGGACATTTGTCCGTAAAGACAGTAGTTAGCTTCCGGATAAATCTAAATCATTATGCAATGCCTCACATCATAAATCTAACCCATTTTGATGTTTTAAGTGCTATGAGTTATGTTATTCATGTGCCAACCTGCAACCACAAACCATACAATTCATCCACAGGACATGGATGGTATAATAGTTAGTTGTAAAGAAATGTAAGCGAACAATTCAAAGTGATTTGAATATCTGATGATTTTCAATACTCTTTTTTTAACACCTTCTTACTAACAATGATACAATCCTACCCCGCAAAGGCATTGGATAAAAGACTCCAAGTAGATTGTCGTTGACATCTAGGTTTTTTCAGTTGATGTTGACCAACAATTTTTTTTGGCCGATGTTGACTAGATTTTTTCTACTAACATTGGTCATTGCTAACTTTTGAGTAGACACCTGCTAGGGTTTTTCAGTTGACATCAGTTAGGTTTTTCCAACCAACATTAGCCAAAGCTATTTTTTAGCCAATATTGGCTAGGGTTATTTTTCAGTCGATGTTAGCTAGCGTGTTTTGGCTGATGTCAACTAGATTTTCTTAGTCGACATCGGTTAGGATTTTTTTACTTACATCAACTAGGGTATTCTAGTTGACATTAGTCAAAGCTATTTCTTAACCACATTAGCTAGGTTTTTTTATTGATGTTGGCTAGGATTTTTTCTGCTAACACCGACTAGGTATTTTTGACCGACATCAGGCATGACTATTTTTAGTCAACATCAACTAGGTTCTTACAGTCAACATCCACTAGAGTTTTTTCAATCGACATCAGTCAGAGCTATTTGTTAGCCAACATCAGCCAAGGCTATTTTGTAGTTGATGTTGGGTAGGATTTTTTGTCCGACATTGGTCAGGGCTATTTTTTAGCCAACTTCGACTAGGGATTTTTCGTCCAACGTTTACCAATGATGTTTTTCGATTGACATCGGGTAGGTTTTATTGGTCAGCATCGAGCAAGCTATTTTTAAGCCGATATTGGGTATATTTTTTTGTCAACGCCTACTAGGATTTTTTAGGCCGACGTTGGCTAAAAATAGCCTTGGTCAATGTTGTTCGAAAATACCCTAGCCGGTGTCAGCCAAACAAATCCTAGTCAACGTTGATAAAAAAAAAAAAAACCTAACCAACATCGGCTAAAAAATAGACTCAACCAATGTTAGCAAAAAAATAGTCCTGGCTGACGCCAGCTGACAAATATTCCCAGCATACTTTGACAAAAAAAAAACCTATTTGATGTCGACCGAAAAAATAATCTTGGTTGATGTCGGTTTAAAAATACCACTGGTTGTGGTCAGGCATAACAACCCTAGTTAAAATTATCAATATTTTGTATTTTTAAATTATAAAAATTGAAAAATATTTTTTAATTAATATTTCAAAATTAGACTATGTTTGTTTTCTATAAAGTCTAGTAAAGAAATTAAAATCAAAGCAATTCAAATTCTAGGTATTTCAAATTACATTTTAAAATTCCTGATCCAAACACAAGGTAAAGGTTCAGGAACTCATCTTTGTCTCCATATATATCGAATAAAAATAAATTATACTTATGTTTAGATGACCCAAAAAAAAGAAGTAGAAACTATGAACTAGTTTTAAGAAAGGGGAAAATTCTAAATACTATCCAGTTAAAAAGATGGCAATTGGCTTTCCAGGTGAAGGAGGATTTTGATTTAGTAAAGAAGCTAATGGTCCAGCTCTGGCCTAGGAATCGACATTTGCTGCAGATAAAATTTCCACATTTTCTAGACCTATTTGTCTCTTGATCAAGTCCCAGTTTTCCTTAAGAACCTCAATTTCACCAAATGGCAATATCAAATCTACGGCTTTTCTCCCTGCCAAAATTTGTATTTTTTTTTTTTACTAAAAGGTAATTGATTAAGTAACTAGCAATGAGATAACTCAATACTTTTATACTGATTGAAGTAGGAGGGAGTCCATTCATGGGTTTCCAATAGACAGCAACCTTCCCTATTTCAAACTTAGCCCATGATGGAAGCTTGTACCTATAAACAATGATTGTAGATAATGGTATTGTAATAATGTTATCCAAAACTAACTTTTATTCTGGAGAAACAAAAAATTCTTAAAGCACAAACACTACAACTTGAATACCATCCCCATCACCTATTCATTATTTAATTTCCATGCTATTTTTTCCCAATGCAGGTGACACTATCATTGTGAAGGAAAGACAAGTAGATCATGGAAAAGGAATTAAGACAGGAATATGTACTCTGGAATTTCCTCAGTTGTTGTTGTTGCAACAATAGCAGCACTGATGTTTTTGCTAAATTTCACATGCTTTTTCTTCCCAAGGTAACTTCTTGGTGACAAAACATTGAGAAAAGGACTAGCTGCATGAGAAATGATAAGTGTTACATTTGAAAAAGCATATACTAATCTAACTCTTTTGATATGCAAGATAGTTCACACTCATTTTCTCTGATCATTATTGGTCCTTTGTAGTTACTTATAAGATTCAATTAGATTATACTATACCATACTGATATTGTTAAGATGGAAAATCAACATTCACGTTCAGATTAAGATCCAGAAAGGGAAATGCTTATGCTTATGCAAGGTCCTATGTTTAATCTACCAGAGTGTGGACAATGCCCATTTTGAAAAGATCGTTGGAGCAAAAACCTCATCGGAGGCATGGAAGATCTTGGAGAAAGGAAATGAAGGTGCAGAACAGTTGAAGAAGGTGTGTCTTGAAACGATGCGCAGACAATTCAAATTGATGTAGATGGAGAAGAATAAAAGCGTAGTTGAGTTCTTTAATCGTGTCTTTACCCTGACCAATGCAATGAAGTCCTATGGTGAGAAGGTCACTGGTCTCACCATCGTAGAGAAAGTCCTACATACCTTGAACCCCAAATTTGACCATATTGTGGTGGCCATAGAAGAATCAAGAAATATGGAAATCCTGAAAGTAGAAGAACTCCAAGGCTCACTCGAAGCCCATGAACAACGACTTCTTGAGCGCTCAGGTAGGAAGGCACCAGATCAAGCACTCCAAGCACAAACATACAAAAAAAAGGAGGAGCTCGTGGCGAGGAGGAGGACATAAAGGAAGGGTTATGATGAGGTAGCCAAAGATATTCTAGAGAGAAATAATGAAACTCAAGAACATTTCAGAATCGAGCAAGATGTACCTGAATCTTCAAGAAGAAGAGGGTACAAGGGGTATGGAAAGAAAAAAAAGGATGACCGAAAGACACTTAAGTGTTTCAATTGTGGAAGGATTGGACATTTTTCATCTGAATGTCAATACCCAATCCAGAATCAAAATAATGGAAGACAAGGCAATGAAGCAAATATGACCAAGGAAGCAGATTCAAAAGATGATGTTCTCTTGTTAATGATGAATGATATGAAAGGATCTGGGGGCTCAGAAATTTGGTATTTGGATTCGGGATGCTCCAATAATATGACTAGTCATAGAGAGTGGTTGATCCACTTTGATAAAAGCAGGAAAAGCCAGATAAGGTTTGCTGACAACAGGATTATACAAGCAGAAGGCACTGGAGACATTTTGATCAGGAGAAAGGATGGCAACAAGGCAATGATCAAAGATGTCTTGTACGTTCCAGCAATGAAAAGCAATCTCATCAGCATTGGTCAGTTAATTGAAAAGAGCTTTAGTATGAACTTGCATCAAGGAATCTTGGAGCTGTATGACCCTAAGCATAGAAAAGTTCTCAAAACCCCACTCTCAGCCAACAGAGCATTCCAAGTCACAATTGGCACTCTGAAATCCCAATGTCTATCAGTTGAGTCTAAGATGAATGATTCTTGGATCTGGCATATGAGGTATGGACATCTTAACTTCAAAGATTTAAGTATGCTACATACTAAGAACCTAGTCAATGGTCTCCCTCAAATTAAGAATCCACAAGCTATATGTGAGAGATGTCTTGTTAGCAAATAACCTAGACCAGCATTTGGGTCTTATGTCCCTAATAGAGCAAGTGATTTGTTGAATATTATTTACTCAGATGTATGTGGCCCCTTTGAAGTTTCTTCTCTAGGTGGGAACAAGTATTTTGTCTCATTTGTAGATGAATTCAGCAAGAAGTTATGGACCTATGACTATCCACTTAAAGCTAAGAGTGAAGTATTTGATACCTTTAAGGTGTTCAAGATACTAGAGGAGAAACAGTCAGGGAAAAGTTTGAAGATCATAAGAACAGATGATGGAGGGGAGTTCACTTCTAAAGAATTCGAGAACTTCTGTAGAGATAATGGCATACTCCATGAGATCATAGCTCTATATACACCTCAACATAATGGTGTTGCAGAAAGAAGAAATAGAACCATTATGAATATGGTTAGAAGCATGATAAAAGGCACAAATCTTCCACCGAGTTTTTGGGCTGAAGTAGTGGAGACAGTTACCTATATACTAAATCGATGTCCAACTCAAAACTCAGTTTCACTAGTACCATAGGAGGTTTGGTCAGGTAGAAAACCATCAGTTCAACATCTCAGGGTCTCTGGAACCTTATGCTACACTATGTTCCAGATCAGAAAAGAAGAAAGCTAGATGATAAAAGTGAAGCTGATGCAATCCTCCCTAGGAAGGGACCAGTCACTAGAGCCATGAGCAAGAGGCTCCAAGAGGATTGGGCTAGAGCTGCTGAAGAAGGCCCTAGGGTTCTCATGAACCTCAGATTTTTGAGCCCATGGGCCAAGTTTGGGTCCAATTCTCTTTGTACATATTAGACTAGGATGTCATTATATTTGATCCTTGTATTTAGGGCTCCATATTGTAGGTAGGGTACCCTAGAAATATAGGATTTTTCAGCCCTTGTATTTTAGGGCACCTAGACTAGTTTTTGTATTAGGGGTAGTTTTGTAATTTCACATGCACTAAGTGAATATTTGATGTGTGTGGTTGGAAATAAATTTAATTGAATTGGTAGAAGTCCAATCCAATTAAATTTTAGAGGGGGAGGTGAGCATTTGCTTACTACACCCCATTGCCACATCATATAGT
The DNA here is from genome assembly GCF_000004515.6 of Glycine max. NCBI lineage: Eukaryota > Viridiplantae > Streptophyta > Magnoliopsida > Fabales > Fabaceae > Glycine > Glycine max. The sequence continues at coordinate 38,887,227 of NC_038254.2, read as the reverse complement.
CACACTTTGTGCATGTCCTTCATGCTTTACATGTCTCATGACACCTAAGCACACTTAGTGGAGAATCTTGGAATTGATATTGGATTAGTGGGCTGAACCATAACTAAAATTCACTAATCATAATTAGTGAAATTTTGGCTCCAAAGTTTGGCTCCACAAATTCAATTTCAAATTCAAGTGAAATTTGAATTGAAATTCAAATTTCCCTCCAATTTTGTGTGACACTTAGGCTATAAATAGAGGTCATGTGTGTGCATTTTTTTCAACTTTGATCATTTGAATATTAAACTTCAGATTTCAAAGCTCATTTAGAGCACAAAATTTTGTGTTCTTCTCTCCCTCTCCCTTCATTCATCTCCTTCTTCCTCCAAGCTCTTATTCATGGCCTCCTATGGTGGTGAGTTTCTTCTAGACTCATCTTCTCCTTGAAGTGGCATCTCCTCTTTCTCTTCCTTTCTCCATTTCGCTGTCATTCATCTTCCAAGAAGCAAAGGAATCCATTGATGAAGAAGATCCTAGGCCTACAAGCTCCAATGGAGCTTCCATCAGAAGCCATGATTTTTATTGGCTATCACCCTATAGGTTCATAAAAACTCTACAATCCCAAGAAAAAAAAGTAATCTATAGTAGAGATGTACAATTTGATGAATTAAAATACTGGAAGGATAGAGACAACCAGAAAGAACAAGCAATTGTCAGCGTGCAGATGCCTATGGAGAATTCAGTTAGACATCAAGATGAACCTATACCATATGGAGAAGGTAATGCTGAACAAATCACAGAACGAATAAGATCAGGAAGAATGAGGAGCATGCTTGCAAGACTCAGAGATTACCACATGTTCCCTAATAGTGCAATCACAGATGAGGGTGTGTTCGTGAATATAGCCTTGATGGCTGCTACAAAACCAATAAAATTTCAAGATGCCGTTAAAGAGAAAGTGTGGTCAGATGCCATGAATGAAGAAATAAGAGCCATTGAAAGGAATAAAACCTGGGATTTAGTCACTTTACCAATTGGAAAGACTCCTATAGCGGTCAAGTGGGTTTATAAAACCAAACTGAAGCCTGATGGCAACATAGCCAGTAGGCTAGTAGTTAAAGGGTTCATGCAAAAGGAAGGAGAGGATTACTCAGAAATATTTGCACTAGTGGCTAGATTTGAGACTGTAAGGTTACTAGTAAGCTTGGCCAATTGGAAGAATTGCAAAATTTTGCAATTAGATGTCAAATCTGCATTTCTTAATGGCCCTTTAGATGAAGAAGTTTATATTCAGCAACTCCCCGGATATGAAGTCATAGGCAGTGAAGACAAGGTGTACATACTTAGAAAGGCTCTATATGGACTAAAATAGGCTCCAAGGGCCTGGAATAAAAGAATAGACTCCTTTCTACATGGTGAAGACTTTAAAAAATATATTGTAGAGCATGGTATCTATGTGAAGGCAACTAAGGATGGTGGAGTCCTGCTAATATGCCTATATGTGGATGATTTGCTGATTATAGGGAGTAATCCAGCTGAGATAGAAAAGTTGAAGGGCAATCTCAAATCTGAATTCGAGATGTCAGATTTAGGCTTGCTATCATACTTCCTTGGTATTGAGTTTGCTGAAACTAAGGATGGAATAGTGATGCACCAGAAGAAGTACATTAAAGAAGTATTGAAGAGGTTCAGCATGGATCAATGTCATAAGGTAGATACTCCAGTGGAAGGGAATCTGAAACTGGATACAGACGATCATGAAGCTTCAGTAGATGCCACATTGTTTAGGCAGCTAGTCGAATGCTTGAGATTTGTTTGCCACAGTAGACCAGAAATCTCATATGGAGTTGGTCTTGTCAGCAGATTCATGAGTAATCCAAAACAATCTCATTTGGCAGCAGCAAAAAGAATCTTGAGATATCTCAAAGGAACACTTGATTATGGCATATTGTTTCCTCATTAGAAAGAAAAAGGTGAGTTATACCTCATAGCTTATTCTGACTCAGATTGGTGTGGGGATAAAGTGGAGAGAAGATCTACTTCTGGCTATGTGTTTCTACTTTGTGGTGCCCCAATTTCCTAGAGTTCAAAAAAGCAATTTGTAGTTGCTTTGTCTACCTGTGAAGCTGAGTACATTTCAGCTTGTAGTGCTGCATGTCAAGCACTGTGGATTCTGTCCCTTATTTCTAAATTAAATCTGAAGACTAGTGACTTTATGGAGCTACAAGTGGACAATAAGTTTGTTATTGACTTAGCAAGGAATCATGTGTCCCATGGTCATAGCAAGCACATTGAAACGAAGTTTCATTTCTTAAGGGATCAAGTTAAAAAAGGGAAGATAAGGTTGAAACATTGTGGGACAGATTTGCAACTTGCTGATATTATGACAAAGGTGTTGAAGGCTGATAAATTCAAGTTGCTGAGAAATATGTTGGGTGTGGTGCATATTTAATGTAATGTTGTTGTTTGTATAGGAATTAAAGGGGAGTGTTAGAATAGTAATTCCTATTAGTGGTAGTTATTTCTTTGTTTTAGACACATGGGATATGCAGCTGATGTGTCATTATTTTCTCCTATTTCTTAACCCTTTTTGTCACCATTTTAATTACTGATTAGCCTTAATTGTCAAATTAATTATGCAGTTTTATCATTTGGGCCTACTTGACTAATTTTGTGTTTTTAATTTAATTTTAGGAGAATTATAAGCAATTGGGCTTGAATCCGGAATTGAGCTTGGACTTGAAGAGAGCAGACAATTTTATTTTATCAAATCTTATCTTATCCAGATTTTATTTCATCTAGATTTTATCTTATCCAGATTTTATTTCATCTAGATTTTATTTCGTCCAGATTTTATTTCTTCCAATCTTATTTTATCCTGTCCAGATTTTATTTTATTTCATTTATGGGCTTGGACTTAAAATAGATTTGTAAGCTTTGGGGCTAAGACATATATAACAGCACCAGGGTTTTAGTTTAGGAGAGTTTTTTTCGGAGAGGAGAATAATTCTAGGGTTTTAGAATTCCAGTTTTTATTGTTCATGCACACTGTTCACATAGAATAAAATTCGTTTTCTGCAATTTCATTTCTGCTTCAATCTACAATTTCGTTTTCTGCTGATTAATGGAAGGCTAAGTCTCCAGCGTTGTTTTCTCTTGAGGATCAAGCACAGCTCTCTTTGTAGTTTTGTCATTACTATTGAATTCTGATAAGTTTTTTCTCTTCACCAATTACTCTGTATTTGTTGCTATTAATCCATGCATGCTTAGTGCTTGATTAATTATTTCTACACCTAATTTACGTTCATGCTTAATGATCAGTTTCGTTCATGATTAATTGGTGTATGTGTTGCTTAATCACATAATGACAACCTTATGTTAATTTTCGCTTAGTAATTTAATTTAAGGTTAGATTAAGTGGTTGAACTGATTAAGGATAAATTCTCATAACCTAGGATAAGAGACTTGCTTGTGAATCAAGGGGAAACAACATGTTTTAATTATGTTATTTTCTAATTCAAATTTGCTTGTTGTTTAATTTACAAAAACAAATAACTCCCCCCCCCCCCCAATTCATTACTGTTTTATTACTATCTGTTATGAACGTTTCGTTGACCATTGCTCGTTGGGAGACGACCTAGGATCACTTCCTAGATACTGCATTTTTAATGTTTATTTGATTCGAGTACGGCCTCGATCAGCAGCCTTTCTGTTATAAATAAAAGGCTTGTGAACGTGTGTATGTGTGCGTGCAATTTCATACCTTTCAAAGAATAAACCTATTATTTCCTTCTTTCTCTCTCTTTTTCCTTAACACATGGAAGATGCCAAGATTGACGCATTTGTTGCAGCCATGAATCACACTATTTTTGTGACTCCTTGCTATTGGATTGGAATAAGGTAAGGTGCTGAAAAGAGAAGAGTCGTAGTGAATAGTGATATCTACAATTGATGAACAAGGTATTTGTCTCTTTATCAAGTCCAAGTTTTCCTTAAGAACCTCAATTTCACCAAATGACAATCTTATCTAGGGCTTAAGCCCTAAGTACAATTGCTTCCTCTTTTTTAAACTTCAAGAATTGGATTTTTTGTTTAAAATTACAAGACTGAACTACAAAACTTTGTTGTAAAGCCTCCAATATCTGAGTCTGGAGCAAAATTGGAGTATCTCTACTAAATTTGTTCTGAAGAATACTCAGTCCCTCAACTTTCCAACCATTTACATATGTCACGCCTGTCTGTGATGCAACTGGAGGACCTCCTCTCTTATTAGCCAACTTTCTGATCGAAAAGATCGAGTCTTGTAGATATTTCTTGGAACTCTTTAGTTTAAGATCCAGAGTAGCATCAGCTATCGATCAGTCTGCATTCACCATAAACCATCCTTCTTAAGAAGCTCTCTCCAAATAAATTCTACATAATGTGGCCATTGCATCTAAACCCGCAAGGCTAGTGATGCTTGGCCATAATTACAGTATGGTTATAAATAGTGAAGGTAAGATAATTCTGAATGAGATCCTTACTAGAAACTTAGATATCAATATTCAAACTCCTGCTTCATTTTGTCTAAAAAGGATGATGAAATGTCGGTTGAATTGGGATATGGTCCACCATAGAGAACATAATCCCAAACATCATCAGTCAATTGTTGAGGTTAGGTGACGACAGCCTCGTTTGATCCATACATGCCACCATTCTGCAAATTGTGCACAACAATGTAATAAGCCATGTAAGACTCAACCAAGAATTGCTCATCCCAAGACCAAACGATCACGAGCAAGCCCACTAGTTCAACCAGCTTAAAGCGTGCTCAAATCCATGTCGTGTCTCATTAGAATACAGGCTTATGCTAATAAATTTGTCAAGACAGGAACATAAGTAATGATTTTTTCAATAATGTGCATTTACATAAAATAATGTACTTGATATTGATTCATTATTATTGCAAGTTATTTCTACCTACCATCATCTAATCATATGCCAATATATATACCTCTAACATAATAGTATTAAGCGGGAAGGAAGTGGGAGCCAATCTTTACAAATTTTGATATATACAAGACAACACTAATACACATAAAAATAGTGACAAGGGTTTAGCTTCCTAAACTTTCCTCCCAACAGATGTAATATAATATTAAGTGCTCCATAAAATAACCAAATAATATATTTGTAGTAACCTAGTTGGTACTTATCCTAGTTGTATTAGTTTAGGAGATTACACATTAATAAGCATATGACAAATATACATTGGTTTTCACTCCTCACTACAATTTATTGCATGGATATTTGTTACACCTAATTGCACTTCACTTCAATGTGGGAAAAATGACTAAGCTTTACATCCTATTGCTTGAACTGTGTGAAGATAAAGAGAGAAAATATGTCAAATTGGAAGAAAAATGAATATGCTACATGATTAACAAATACACAGATTTTATACTAACTTGGAAGTCCACAAGCAGCCTGAGGTTAAACAAGTTGCTACACCAGAAAAAGGGCACCCCAACCCCAAGTCCCAAACCTGTTAGAGATAGGGGGAGCAACACGAGCAACATGGTGAACAAACTAAGGCTAAAGCTTGAAGCTCAAGGAAAAGCTTGAAGAAGTTTTGAACAAGTTTTGGCTTTTACATGCCAAACTCCCTTGAGTTACATTTGTATTAGTTGTTATCTTGGTTGTTGCATCTTAGTACATTTGATATTTGTTTTGCATTGTGCATCATCATGGTTAGTATGAAGAAAATTTTCTAAGTTAGAAAATTTTCTTCAAAGACAAAAACTCTATGTTTTAATTGATTACAGTCTCGTTGTAATCAATTACAACAAGTTGTCTGAAGCTTGTGAAATTAAGTTTCGTATCTGTGACACCCTCTATCCTCACAAATATAGATAAATAAATAAATAAATAAATAAAATCATACAAAATTTATTTAAAAGTTTTTAAACATATAATAATAAAAGGAAAGAAAACCATGCAGAATTAATTTTTAATTTTTTTAAAACACATTTAATTTAAATCAATTCGAAAGAGTAAAAGATTCACATCCACTGAGTGAAATCATAGTAAAAATTGTTCAAATAAAAGATAAAGTTATCCCGGCTCAAAACAAGGTCGTCCATTCTGAATAAACATATAAAGAAAAACTAAAACAGAAAACATAATACTATTGTATCATTCACGGAATTATAACATATGAAATAAAATTCTATGCCCCAATGTCACACTTATCAGAGCATATCCCTATCACAAACTAAGTATCTCTATCTCCAACATGGAACTCATCATATGCTAGCTTACCTGAAACAAAATGGCAATCAGCCCAAACACAAATACACACCGAGAGTGAGTTATCACATTTCTAAATAAAAGCATAATAAAAAAATATTACACAACTATTTATAACATAACTCAACTTAATTCAATTCACGTTATTTCAACACTTTATCATTTAAATTTCATATTACAATCACCCATCACAATATTCATGAATCACCCACTCAATCAAGGCATAAAAACACTCGTTGATTTCATAATAAACAATTCACATGCATCATGCAATAATTATACTAAGACTCAAGCCTATATGCAATGTGGTACCATATTAGTGAAAAACCACACTAGGGCACTTAGGAGTACATAACAAGACACACCACACAATGGGTATGTCAGGTCACTCTTACTAAGTAAAATCATAAGGTGACCAGTCAGGGTTACTTTGTTTTGGAAGAATGCTCCAACCACATGAGATCAACATAGGCTTAAAGGAGCACTCAAACCGAGTATCTTTACCCCCAAGACCTAGACTCCAAAGAATCCGTTTGGGCCTCTCATTCCTGATCAACCCCTAAAATAATTTTTTTGCACGCAGACATTGTTCATGAATTATACAATACCTACGACCTCACACTTATATTTCAAACATATTTAACAAGTTGCGCTACATTTTAACCTTTCAGGATCCTAACTAGGAATCCCCACATTTTTCCTATAACACTGCGCATAAAAATTTTCTCTAGGTAAACACTGGTCGGGTTACTGTATAACTCATAACTCAAAAGACAAATAATATCACTACAAATGTTAATCACACACTCATTCACAACCATATCTCATGTCTACAATTTAACATTTCATAATTTAACTAATTACAAAATATACTTAACAATTAGATAAAAATGTATAATGATATAACATAGCACCTCTAACTTCAAGACTTATAAACAAATATATATATATATATATATATATATATATATATATATATATATATATATATATATATAACATATTATTGTATAAGTATATGTAATACTATATATATATATATAAATATATATATATATATATATATATATATATATAAACATTAATGTATATAAATATATAACAAACATATAAAATACATAAAAGAAATATATTGTATATATATTAATATAAAATAATCACAAAAATATCAACATATCATTAAATAAATACAATATATATATATATATATATAACAAATATAAAAATTTGTATACTTATATTGATTTATATGAAAAACATGTATACCTATATTTTAAACATATTTTAACTAAGTCACCAACATCAAGAAAATGCCTAATTACAATATGAATAAAGCTTTAGTTAATTTCTTCAAATGATTTTAGTCAATTTAATTATCCAATAACCCTTGCACATATGAATTTCGTGATGAGAAATCACCTACGCGGAATAAAATATAAAGTTTGTGAAATAAAAGTGTCAATATATGTAAGTGTATACACTACGGCGTAAAAAAAATTTAAAAAAATAAAAATAAGAAATCAACAAGATTGAAAGGCCAATATATCCGATATAAACAAAATCACTACCACACAATTTTTATGCTAATTATAAAGAATCCTAATTCCTAAGGCACACACCCACACAGGAACACATCAATTTTACAACAAATTTGCATCAGAACACCAATTGGTTCATCAAACACACTCAATCTATGAGTAAAACATGAAAACATAATTTAACTTCATAAAACACCCCAAAATAAACCAAAAATTGATCCTCTAGGAATCCCTACACATGTTCATTCTAATCCCTAAGCGTGAGTAACTCATCCCTTACCTCGATGTAGTCGCTCAAGCGTTCTTAGTTAGAAATTGTGGCGTTTCTAGTGCTCTTTAGAGCTCCTCCTCCGGTTGCTCTGTTAGAGTTCTTGTGCGTTAGAAGAAGAAAAAGGAATAGCATGTTTTTGTAAAAGTTGCTTTAGGTTAAAAGTTAGTTTATATAGTGGGGAATTTATGACCTAATTAATTTTATTTATTTATTTATTTAAAATGGAAAACCCAAAAGGCACAACTGTTATAGTATCAGTTTAATTGATTACTGATTCCTCGTAATCGATTAGATTGTTGTTTGAGACAATGACTGATTTAGTCAGGATTCCTTGCTTTAATCAATTACCAAGTGGATTAATCGATTACTTCTCTCTCGTTCATGTGTTCAGAGATGAACAAGAACACTTTAATCGGTTACTTAGGTCATCTAATCTATTACATTGTTCTTGAGTTATTTTTCAGATGTTGGATGAACACTTTAATTGATTACTTAGATAATCTGATCGATTACTTTGTTAAAATAATCAATTACCTTATAGATTTAATCGATTATAGACGGTTATAACTATTTTCTCTATAAATAACCAGCTTGTGTTCACATCTATACATCATGAGATCATTAGAGAATACTTAGTGCATCTCAAAAATAACTTCTTAGTCTTAGAATGAGCAAGATTTTGTGCTTTCATTAGTGGATAAGATAAGAGAAGAAAAGTGCTTTATAGCAACTCACGACTTCTTAATCGTTCGGTTATAAAGGTCTTTTTCTTGAAAGTGAGTTGTGTCTTTTGAGTAGAAGAAGATTACCTTCTCAATCCAGAGAGGTTTTTATGGAAAGATTGGTCAGGTTGTATCTCTCCTACTTGGTTTTTCTTGTGTATGGTTTTTATACAGTCTTTGTTCTTATGCATGAATTGCTTACATCATGCTAGCATAGGGTTTTCTAGTTTGGGGTAAAAGTAAGGTTCTCTTAGGCTTATATTCACAAAGGACCCTAGTGTTTGGTGCCTTAGTCTTTTTTTTCAGGGTGGCAATTATAGATTGTTTGTGATTGCTTATAAGGATTCTTGATGCATAGCGGAAATCTAATTCAGGTTGTGGATTAGATAACTGGATTAGCTTCTCTAGAAATAGAGAGTGAACCGGTATAAAAGATTATGTCTTTCTTCTCTTGTTCTAATCTTTTTTCTCTCATTCAAGGTTTAATCAACTCATTCAAGTTTTAATCAAGGTTTTAAAGATTTAAGTTTTATGATTGTGAAAGAAAGGATGTTAATGAAGAATCATGTTTAAGGAAGGATTGATTAAGTATTGATTACGTTTGATTCATATTTGTTTTGTGATACGATCCATACAAAAGTTTTTTTGTAACTCTATTTTTTTGGTTTGAAAAAAGGTATATTTTGTTTAGAAAACCAATTCACCCCCCCCCCCTCTCGGTTTATTGAGTTCCATCATCTTTTTCAAAACCATATTCCAAAAAATGAAGAGAAAAAGGAACAACCTTGCTTATAGTATATAGGACTAAACTGAAGGCTTTGGCATTCTTCTTGGTAGATTTTTCCCTTCACAGTTGGCTTTTCTTCTAATTCACCATCAAAGCTAATCACAATCACTTCAGGCTCTTCTTTGGCTTCTTAGCTACTTCTACCTTTCTAGCAAGAACAAAATTCCCAACACTAGCATGAAAGTTCCTATCAAAAAAAGAAAATTATCTAAAAAGCAAAAAAAAAAAGAAAAAAGAAAAGAAAAAACCTTGTGATAGGCTTAAAGAGGTTAATTCCATTTCCATGGCCTTGTTTACCCACAAGGTTCTCAATATCCTTTTGTTTCTTCCTTCACCACCTATGTTCTTCTACTTAATCTCCCCAACTAAACCACAAAAAGGGGAACTTGAGAAATGAAAACATAAAATCCCAAACTTTATTATCCAAACAAATCTTAAAACTCCAAAACCTAAAGAAACATTCAAACATTTATTATCGACATTGGCAACAAGAAAACAACAAAAAGAAACGAAAGAAGAACAAAAACCATTAATGGGTTGTTGTTGTTGTTGTTGTTGTTCCAATCTTGAAGCCATGATAACACTTTGATGCGGTTCTTAAAACGTTGACTCAAAAACACCATCGAGAGTGGAGAAATAATGACAACAAAAAACCCTGAAGACCACCGTTCCAAGCCTCTCCTTCGCTGCTTACACCAGTGGTCACCACCGTATTGTGTTAGTCAATAACAACCTTTTCCTTCTCTAGGACGACGAGAAAAAGAGAGGTAAGAACAAGGCACAACATTGTTTGATAGTACCACTTTTAATTTTTAGATTGAATATGACGACAGTTCTCCAAAACTGTCTTTAAAGTCCACTTATTTGTGATGGTTTTCACAAAAACTATCATAATATTCAATGTTTTTACAACAATTTTACCCAAAATCATCATTAACGCGTCCAATAATTTACAAAATTGCCATTGACCATTTTTTAACGACGACTTTGGTACTATCATCATTGTTCCAACATCATAAAAAACTTTATTTCTAGTACTGGAAAACAGTTAGTAGTGTCAAAATTGTAGAAGCATATAAGATATGAAGTTTCGATGATGCCAAAGATGAGCACAATTCAAGTCAAGAATTCAGAAATGTAAGAAGAACGATGTACTTAGTTAGGATCTTAGAAAGAATTCCTTAATTGATGCTGCACAGGTTTGGCTAAAAGAAATATTTTACAAAAGTTTTTTAAAGAACAATTATCTTTTCAAAAATATGATATTTCCTCTCTGGTAATTGATTACCAGAGGAAGTAATCTATTACCAAGTGGCTAAATTGATTTCTGAAACAATTTGAAAATTTTGAATTTGTATTTAAAAGCCTGTAATCGATTACACATGGTATGTAATCGATTACTAGAAGTTTAAATTGTTTGTAACAGCTTTTAGAAATTTGAATTTAAATTTTAAAAGCTTGTAATCGATTACATCATTTGTGTAATCGATTACCAGACACAAAAAAGTCGAATTTCAAGTTTGAAGAGTCATAACTCTTCAGAAACTAACTATGTAATCAATTACCACATTTATGTAATCGATTACTAGTAAGGAATTTTCGAAAATAACTCCCAAGAGTCACAACTGTTCAAGAAGTTTTTGAATGGCCATGAAAGGCCTATAAATAGTTGACTTGGGATACAAAATTCCTTAGAGTTTTTCTTAACAACATTGTCTTATCCTCTCAAAACCAAATTGTCTTATCACTCTCAAAATATTCCTTGACCAAAATACTTGCAAATTCAATAAGGAATCTTGATTGATCTTCAATTGTAATATCATTCTCTTAAAGAGATAAAATTATTCTTCTTCTTATTCAAAGAGATCTGTTTAAGAAACCGAGGGTCTCTCAAGTTGTAAGGATATCAGAATACAAGGGAAGGATGTCCCTGTGTGGTTCAGAGTTTGTAAAAAGTTTTCTACAAGATAGTGGAAATCTCAAGCGAGTTGCTTGGGGACTAAATGTAGGTACAGGGGGTGGCCGAATCAGTATAAAATCTGAATTTGCATTCTCTCTTCCCTTAAACTTCTTTTATTTATTGCTATTTATCTTTTGATTTAAAGAAGTTTATTTTTGAATTGTCTTTTGAGTAATTCATATTAAGGGTGCATTGTTAATTCAAAAAGAGAGTTAAATTGTAATTGGGAATAATTTTTGTATCTTAATTCAGTCCCCCATTCTTAAGATAACTGAGACCACTTGTCCAACAAGTGGTATCAGAACTTCATTCTTGTATAAAGTTTAGAAACTTCAAGAATATGGCCTCATCTAACTATCTATTTCCCGAAGGGAATTCTATAAATAGGCCTCATATTTTTAATGGTGTGGGTTACCATTATTGGAAAACCCGCATGCAAATTTTTATAGAGGCTATAGATCTAAATATCTGGGAAGCCATAGAAATTGGACCTTACATTCCCACTATGGTGACAGGAAATTCAACCATAGAAAAACCTAGGGAACGGTGGAGTGAGGAGGAACGAAAATTAGTTCAATACAATTTAAAACCCAAAAATATAATTACATCTGCTTTAGCGATGGATGAATACTTTAGTGTATCAAATTGTAAAAATGCAAAAGATATATGGGATACCTTACAGGTAACCCATGAAGGAACAACAAATGTGAAAAGATCTAGGATAAATATTTTGACTCATGAATATGAATTATTTAGAATGAATCCAAATGAAACCATACAAGACATGCAAAAGAGGTTTACACACATAATTAATCATCTTGCATCTTTAGGAAAAACATTTCCAAATGAAGATCTTATCAATAAAGTTTTGAGATGCTTAAGCAGAGAATGGCAACCCAAGGTAACAGCCATTACTGAATCACGAGATCTATCTAACATGTCTCTTGCTACTTTGTTTGGAAAGTTACACGAACATGAAATGGAATTGATGAGATTGAATCAACATGAGGAGAATGATAAGAAAAAGAAAGGAATTGCTCTTAAAGCTTCATCTTCAACCCAAGAAGGAAGTGATAAGGAGGATTCGATTGAAATAGACGAAGATGATGATCTTAGTCTATTTGTAAAAAGATTCAACAAATTTCTAAGAGTTAGAGAAAATCAAAGAAGATCAAATTTTAAATCAAAGAAAAGGACAGAAGATTCATCCTCTACTCCAAAATGTTATGAATGCAATCAACCTGGACATCTGAGGGTTGATTGCTCAATTTTCAAGAAAAGAATAGAGAAATTTGAAAAGAAAGTCTTTAATGAAAAGAAGGCTAAGAAGGCCTATATTACATGGGATGACAATGATATGGACTCATCTGAAGATTCAGAAAACGAAATTGTAAACCTGAGTCTGATGGCCAAAAATTATGAAAGTGATGAAGAGGTAACATCTTATGATAACAACTTATCCGTCTCATTTGATGAATTACAAGATGCATTTGCTTATTTACATAAAGAATCAGTTAAACTTGCAAAATTGGTTTCATCTTCTAAGAAAACAATTTCAAATTTAGAAAAAGAAGTTTTAAAATTAAATGAAGAATTAGAAAATCTTAAGACTGAAGTTATAACTTCAAGATCAAATGATACAATTCATTCTTCTACCATGCATGATAATATAGAAGTATCTCATTCATGTAATTGTTGTAAGAAATATATAGAAGAAATCAAAGATTTAAAAATTTCTTTTGCCAAGTTTTTTATTGGCAAAAAGAATCTAGATATTATATTAGGAAAGCAAATGTGTGTTTTTGATAAAGCAGGATTAGGATATAAACCTGATAAACAACAAAAATTTTATAAAAATTTCTTTGTATCCACACAAAAATATAGTTCTCCTTTCTTAACCTGTTTTTATTGTGGAAAGAAAGGGCATGGTACATCTACACGTTATTTTAAGAAAAATAGCAATAATATTAAAATGATATAGGTCCCAAAAGGATATTTAATTAAAACTAACACACAAGGACCCAAGAAAGTTTGGGTACCTAAGTCATAAACATGTTCATATAGGTTTCCTTGAAGAAGAGTTGGTAGATAGATAGCGGATGCTCTAAACACATAACGAGAGATGCATCAAAATTCACTCACATTTCTTCCAAGAAAAGTGGACATGTGACTTATGGCGACAACAATAAAGGTAGAATTCTTGGAGTTGGAAAAATAGAATCATTACAAGAAATGCATATTCATGGAGAAGATCACAAAAGAAAAGGAGATGGACATAATGAAGATTTTCACATTGATGAAATTAAAGCAAATGTTGATCTTCCAAGAGAATGGAGAGCTTCTAGATATCATCCTCTTGACAACATCATTGGTGATATATCAAAAGGGGTAACCACTAGACATTCTCTTAAAGATATTTGCAATAATATGGCTTTTGTTTCTATGATTGAACCTAAAAATTTGAAAGAAGCCATAATTGATGAACATGGATAATAGCTATGCAGGAAGAGTTGAACCAATTTGAAATAAATAATGTTTGGGAATTAATTGAGAAACCTGAAAATTACCCAGTTATAGGAACAAAATGGTTATTCAGAAACAAGTTAGATGAAAATGGCATAGTTATTAGAAATAAGGCTAGATTAGTAGTCAAAGGATACAATCAGGAAGATGGGATATACTATGAGGAAACATATGCTCCAGTTGCTAGATTAGAAGCCATAAGAATGTTATTAGCCTTTGCATCCATAATGGATTTTAAACTTTATCAAATGGATGTAAAGAGTGCCTTTTTGAATGTCTTTATCCAAGAGGGAGTATATGTAGATCAACCCCCTGGTTTTGAAAACTCAGATAAGCCTAGTCATGTTTTTAAATTGAAAAAGGCTTTATATGGCTTAAAACAAGCCCCTAGGGCTTGGTATGAACGTCTGAGTAAGTTCCTTTTTGAAAAGGATTTTTCTAGAGGTAAAGTAGATACTACTCTCTTTATTAAGAAGAAGTTAAATGATATATTATTAGTTCAAATCTATGTTGATGATATTATCTTTGGATCCATTAATGACTCTTTATGCAAAGAATTATCTCAAGACATGCAAAGTGAATTTGAAATGTCAATGATGGGAGAACTAAATTTCTTTCTTGGGTTGCAAATCAAGTAAACCAAGAATGGAATATTTTTCAATCAATCAAAATATTGCAAAGACTTGATTCACAGATTTGGGATGGAGAATGCTAAGCATCTGGATACACCAATGAGTACTGTTTGCTATTTGGATAAAGATCAAACCGGTCAGTCAATAGACATTAAGAAATATCAAGGTATGATCAGATCAGTTCTTTATTTATCTGCTAGCAGACCTGATATAATGTTTAGTGTGTGTATGTGTGCTAGATTTCAATCAAATCCCAAAGAATCATATCTTAGTGCAGTTAAGAGAATTATAAGATATCTATTAGGCACTATAAATATATGATTATGGTATCCTAAAAATTCCACATGCAATTTAATAGGATATTCTGGTTTTGATTTTGCCGGTTCTAAAACTGATAGAAAGAGCACAAGTGGAACTTGTCATTTCATTGGATCTGCTTTAGTTTCTTAGCATAGTAAGAAACAGAA
This sequence comes from Glycine max, assembly GCF_000004515.6. Taxonomy (NCBI): domain Eukaryota; kingdom Viridiplantae; phylum Streptophyta; class Magnoliopsida; order Fabales; family Fabaceae; genus Glycine; species Glycine max. Next base: position 38,872,057 of record NC_038254.2, on the reverse strand, counting down.
TAGTGTTGCTTTATCCACTGCTGAGGTGAAATATATTTCTGCTGGCAGTTGTTGTGCTCAAATACTTTGGATGAATCAACAACTTTCTGATTATGGAATATTATTGATCATATTCCTATAAGATATGATAACACGAGTGCTATAAATCTATCTAAGAATCCTATTCAGCACTTAAGAACCAAACATATAGAGATAAGACATTATTTCTTGAGAGATCGTGTTCAAAAGGGAGATTGTGTACTAGAATTCGTTGATACAAAGAATCAGTTAGCTGATATCTTTACAAACCTCTCCCTAAAGAAACATTCTTTGCAAATAGGAGAGAATTAGGTCTTTTAGATATCAGTAATCTAGACAAATAGGTAACTCAAATTGAGTGTTATCTTCCCTATGTTCAAATGATTGTCCTTGATTATAGTTGTTTGTGTTATTAATAGTCATATTAATTTTTGTTTGTCTTTTAATAATTGTCCTTGATTGTCTTTGTTTGAATTTTTAATAGTAATATAATTCATTGTGTGTAGTTAATTGATTGTTAGATTGTTTTGATTTGTTTGTGTTTGATGATTGTTGATTGAATGTGTTTGATTGTGCTTGTTGATTAACTATATTTGCTTGTGCTTGATTATTATAGTTAAGTATGTATATGACCTAAGAATAGTTAGTTTTTAGTTGAAAAAGCCTTGTTTAAGGGTCTGGTAATCGATTACCATTCCCTGTAATCAATTACCTTAGAACATCAAGGCTGTAATCGATTACCAGTAGGCTCCAATAGTTACAGGTTACTCATGTAATCAATTACAATGGTCTGTAATCGATTACAAGGCGTCCCTATCTATAAATATTTGCGTTTTCGCATAACTCTTACTCTCCCCTTTCGTGTGACGGTGCAAACCCTCCCCAAATCTTCAAATCCTCATATCTTTCTCATTTCTTAACTAAATCGCTTCAAACAAAGCCCAATCTTCATCTTTTTCAATTCTCTTCAAAATCCACTAATTAAAATCAGTTGAAACAACTTCAAATGGCTGAATCATCAAAGAAACGAAAGTGATCTTCCTCCACCACCATCGTTGCTGGCCACCGCCACCATGGAACCTTAGGAGACCCACCGGCACCAGTTCCTCCCTCTCTTTCATCTCCTCGATCATCCGCATTATTTTCCTCCGATGATCAACGTCAGAGGTACTACTCTCAATTATGTAATAGAGTCATTCTAGACCCTAAGTACCTTGACCTTGAATTTTTTGATGGAGAAACATTTGATTGTTACCAAGTGTTTCAAAACTCTGCTTTGGTTGATTTCATGTCTCTCAAACTTCCCTACTTTCCTGAATTAGTTAAATTTTTCTATAATAATTTGAAAGTTCAGGATGGTGTTCTTTATTCTGAGGTGCATAATATTCCCATTATTGTTGATCAGTCTTTGTTTTATTCATTGACTAAACTACCCAGTCAAGGTGTTCCTTTTGAGGGCACTCTTGTGGATGACTGGAAATTTGATTATTCAAGTCATGATGCTCGCATAATGGTTTGCAATGACCAGGTTGACATGATCGACAGATTACTTGTTGGGTCATTTACTTTCGATTGTCACATCAAGCACTATATCATTGTTCGTATTTTGCTTCCTTGGTCTTCAAATCTTGCCCAAGCCTCTGAGGAGGATTTGATTCTGTTGTGGGCCCTTCAAACTGGTCGTCAGATCGACTGGGCCCATCTAGTTCGGTACTGGATGCATAAGGCATTACAGACCCATGCACTTCTCCTGTATCCCCACCTTGTTACTTTTTTTCTTCATCATTTCAATGTTCCTTTGGATGATGAACCGTATGTCAAGGTTAAAAGGTCTTTCTCCATCGGTGCCGATGTTGTTACCTCCTTTGGTTATCGGAAGGATGTTGATGGTCAATGGGTTCGCAAACAAGACTTGTCATTGCTTATTCCTGATGAACGTACCCCTATCTCCTCCACCACAAAGGGATGCTTCTTCTTCTCTGCTGACTGAAGTCCTCACAGAGCTCTGTGATATTCGAGCATTTGTGGGTGCTCGTTTTGATGCGATGGATACTCACTTTGATGGGATGGATACTCGTATCACTAGGCTTGAAGATGATATGAGCTTCATCAAGCGTTGCTTCGATCCCCCGGCCGACTCTTAGTTATCTTTCTTATGTTTTATTTCCTTAAGCTTTATGAATATTTCTTTCGCCTTGTATTTTGGCTTTTATTGCTTAGTACTTTTGTTATGGTTGTCTTGGATGTTTACCATTATGTCTTGGTTTGTGTTTAGTTCTTTTCAACTTTGATTTGGATGATTATGACTTATTTGGTTTATTCCATGGATTGAATCAGTTTATGGATAAACTGTGCTATGATTTTACTGTTGTCTTAGTTCCTTTCTCCAAACGTTTTTGGCTTTTCGATGCTGCCAAAGGGGGAGAGAACTACAATCTTACCTCGTAAGGGCATTGGATAGAAGACTCCAAGTAGATTGGGCCAGAGATGCAAAAGAAGGCCCTAGGGTTCTCATTAGCCTTAGGGTAGATTTCCAGCCCATGGGCTAAGTATGAGCCCACTTATCTTTGTACATATTAGATTAAGGTTTCATTATTTTTGGGCCATGTATTTAGGGCTCCATAATGTAGGTAGGGTACCCTAGAAATGTAAGATTTTTCAGCCCTTGTATTTTAGGGCACCTAGACTAGTTTTTGTATTAGGGGTAGTTTTGTAATTTCACATGCATTAAGTGAATATTTGATTTGTGTGTTGAGAAATAAATTTAATTGAATTTGGAGAAGCCCAATCCAATTAAATTTTAGAGGGAGAGGTGAGCATTTGCTTGCTACACCTCATTGCCACATCATATAGTCACACTTTGTGCATGTCCTTCATGCTTTACATGCCTCAAGACACCTAAGCACACTTAGTGGAGAATCTTGGACTTGATCTTGGATTAGTGGGCTGAACCATAGCTAAAATTCACTAATCATAATTAGTGAAATTTTGGCTTCAAAATTTGGCTCCACAAATTCAATTTCAAATTCAATTTCAAATTCAAGTGAAATTTGAATAGAAATTCAAATTTCCCTCCAATTTTGTGTGACACTCAGGCTATAAATAGGGGTCATGTGTGTGTATTTTTTTAACTTTAATCATTTGAGAATTAAACTTCAAATTTCAGACCTCTTTTGAGGCACTAAATTTCGTGCTCTTCTCTTCCTTTCCCTTCATTCATCTTCTTCTACCTTCAAGTTCTTATCCATGGCTTCCTATGGTGGTGAGCTTCTTCTAGATTCATCTTCTACTTGAAGTGGCGTCTCCATTCATCTTTCTCCTTCTCCATTCCGCTGCAATCAGACCTCAAGAAGCAAAGGAATTCATTGATGAAGAAGATCCAAGGCCTACAAGCTCCACATGGAGCTACATCAACTTAAGGGTAGAATTTATCATGAACTTAGGAATAAATTCCAATCTTAAGGGGGAGTAAGGGTTGGGAGCATGCATTATCAATGGTATATCACTTATCTTGATTTCAGATTATTGTCATCATAAAAAAGGGGGAGATAGTAGAAGCTTATATGATATGAAGTTTTGATGATGCCAAAGATGAGCGCAATTCAAGTCAAGAACTCAAAAATGCAAGAAGAACGATGTACTTAGTTAGGATCTTAGAAAGAATTCCTTAATTGATGCTGCACAGGTTTGTCTAAAGGAAATATTTTAAAGAACAATTATCTTTTCAAAAATATGATATTTCCTCTCTGGTAATCGATTACCAGAGGATGTAATCGATTACCAAGTGGCTAAATTGATTTTTGAAACATTTTGAATTTGAATTTAAAAGCCTGTAATCGATTACACAAGGTATGTAATTGATTACCAGAAGTTTAAACTGTTTGTAACAACTTTTAGAAATTTGAATTTAAATTTTAAAAGCTTGTAATTGATTATATCATTTGTGTAATTGATTACCAGACACAAAAAATTCAAATTTCAAGTCTGAAGAGTCATAACTCTTCAGAAACTAATTGTGTAATCGATTACCACATTTATATAATCGATTACCAGTAAGGAATTTTTGAAAATAACTCCCAAAAGTCACAACTGTTCAAGAAGTTTTTGAATGACCATCAAAGGCCTATAAATAGGCGACTTAGGATACGAAATTCCTTAGAGTTTTTTTTGAACAACATTGTCTTATCCTCTCAAAACCAAATTGTCTTATCACTCTCAAAATATTCCTTGGCCAAAATACTTGCAAATTCTATAAGGAATCTTGATTGATCTTCAATTGTAATATACTTCTCTTAAAGAGAGAAAATTCTTTTTCTTCTTATTCAAAGAGATCTGTTTAAGAGACCGAGGATCTCTTAAGTTGTAAGGATATCTGAACACAAGGGAAATGTGTCCATGTGTGGTTCAGAGTTTGTAAAAAGCTTTTTACAAGATAGTGAAAATCTTAAGCGGGTTGCTTGGGGACTGAACGTAGGCACAGGGGGGTGACCGAACCAGTATAAAATCTGAGTTTGCATTCTCTCTTCCCTTAAACTTCTTTTATTTATTGCTATTTATCTTTTGCTTAAAAGAAGTTTATTTTTGAATTGTCTTTTGAGTAATTCATATTAAGGGTGCATTGTTAATTCAAAAAGAGAGTTAAATTGTAATTGAGAATAATTTTTGTATCTTAATTCAACGCCTCATTCTTAAGATAACTGAGGCCACTCGTCCAACAAAAACAATGTATGTATGAATATCATTGTACACGTGTCAAAATCATATAATTAGGCTATTAGTATTAAAAGTCTATAAATAAAACTATTGATTGCCAATTTGGGGGGATTGAAACACTATCACTTAATTTCTCAAACACTGAGAGTGCCTACCGTCGGAAATTGGCTACAGGTTTAGCAAGTCATCGTATTCAATTCTCATCTTTTATGAATTCATGTCTATTTACTTTAGTGCGTCTTTCTAAATCTTTTACACTTTTCAATCTCTATTTTTTCTCAAAACTTTACTATTCGAATCCCTACTTATTATTATCGAAATTATTATAAAACTAATCATTAAATCGAAAACACTTTATCAAGTTTCCTTACTAATCATCTTATAAACTACTATATTATTGTAATAAAAATGGATGTATTTATCAAAAATTATAATTGTTATATACATTAAGTATTAAACAGTTTTCTAGAGTTGAAAACTATGAACTTGCTTGTTAATTATGAATGAGTTCTATGTATCATCTTTAAACATTTATTTGTTAATAAAATCATTTAGTGAAAATTTCTATATTGATTAGAAAATATCTTCCTTTCGAGGAATAAATATAATTTTCACAATTAATAATTGTATAAATTACTTTGTAATAATTTTTTTAAAATTTATTATATACGATGGATTAACTTATACTGTTAATCATAATGTTTTTTTTTTCCTTAAAATTATTTAGCGATAAATGATGATGATGACTATTGATGAGAAACGAAGAAATCATAAATCAGCAATGAGACAAAAAAATCCCAAAATTGTACGTTGACCGTTAATTATTTATCCTATTTATCTTAGAATTCGATTTTGATCCCCTATAATTTAATTCACGAATTTAGTCTCTCAATTTTTTCAATCCCTTTATTTCAATTCCCAACCCCAAAATTATAAGTTTAATTGTTTACCTTGTCGCATTTTTATTGGACGTTGACCGCACGTGTCGCGCTTCTATTGGACGTTAATTTCATGCACCTAATTAATGTTAACCTCCAGTAAAAGCGTGACACATGATGGTCAACGTTAAATAAAAATGCAACATGTGATGATCAAGATAAACAATTAAAAGTCAACATCCAAATTCGAAATTGAGAATTGAAATATCAAGATCACAAAAAACGGAGGCACTAAATTTGTAAATTAAACTATAAGAAGACTAAATTTACAATTTTAAGACAAATAGAAAAACTAAATTTATAATTTTTGCTTAATAATTTGTGAATTAAATTATAAAAAAACTAAATTTACAATTTTATGAAAAATAGAAAAACTAAATTTATAATTTTGCCTTAATAATTCGGTCTCCATCCAAATATCACGCTTTCACCTCATCCCTATTCAACTACCCTACACCCCACACCAACAGTATTCTGAATTCTCTCCCACGCCGTCCAATCCAAATTACGAATCATTAAAGCCGCCAAAGTTTTTCGCGGCGCGTATCCTAAAATTTCAAAATTTTCTTTATGCTTTTTCAGTTAAACATTTTCAATGTTCAAACTCAAACTCAGTCCCCATTCTTCTTTCTTTCTTTGACTACATTTACTTTACCCTCAGAAATTTCAAAAAATTTCTCAACCTTTAGTGATGATCCATCAAAAAACCCCTTCTTCACCATCTTCACCATCTTCACCTTCGCATCAGAAACCTTTCACCAACACTGCTGCTTAAATTGTTGTTAGTTGTTACTATGAGAGAGCAAAACGTTGAGTCGTTCTACGCTAAGCTTCGCGAGTCCGCGCTATCTTCTTCCTCTTCTCCGGTTCTGATTTTTCCCTCAACCTCCGACGTGGACTCTCTCTGTGCCCTAAAAATCATCTTCCACATCCTCGAATCCGATTCCATCCAATACGCGTGCTACCCAGTGTCGTCTTTTCACGAGATCCACAAGTACACGTCATCTTCCTCCTCAAACGACGAGCCTCTCTCCGTCGTTTTGGTTAATTGGGGCAACCACAGAGACCTCAGCAAAACCCTCAACCTCGCCCCCAACGCCCGCGTTTTCGTCGTCGACAGCCACCGCCCCATCCACCTCCGCAACCTCAGCGATCAAAACGACGCCGTTCTGGTGCTCTTCACTAAAGACGACGAGAACCAATCCGATCTCGCATCCGACTTCAACCTCGCCACGCTCGCCAACGCCGCCCCCACCGTCGATTCGGATTCCCAGTCCGACTCCGAATCTGAATCCGATTCCGACTCCGACTCCGGCTCCGAAAGAAATGGATCTAGAAAGAGGAGAAAGAAGAACCCTGAGGATGATGATGAAGATCCAATTAAGCTCTACCGGAAGCTGAAGAAAGGCTATTACCGATTGGGGACGTTTCACGGGAAGCCCTCTGGGTGTTTGATGTATGAACTTGCTGACAAGCTCAGGAAGAACACCAACGAGTTGCTCTGGCTCGCATGCATTTCCCTCACGGATCAATTTTTGCACGATAGATTGAGCGATGAGAGGTACCATGATGGAGTCATGGAGCTTGAGCAGCACATAAACAGTTCTGGTAATTTGGATGTGGTTACTTTGGTTACTCTTAAGGATGGCACCAAGATTCGTGCCCCGAATTTGTCGCGGATTACTTATGAGGACCAGCCGAGGCTCATGCTGTTGCAGGAGTGGAGCCTCTTTGACTCCATGATGTGCTCCTCGTACATTGCCACCAAGTTGAAGACGTGGAGCGAGAATGGGATGAAGAAGCTGAAGCTTCTGTTTGGGACGATGGGGTTCGCTCTTGGTGATTGCCAGCAGAAGTTTCAGCACATGAATGTGGAGGTGAAGCGCAATATGAAGAAGGAGTTTGAGAGGTTTTTGCCTGAGTATGGGCTCACTGATTTTTACTACAGGAGTTTCATTAGGACTCTCAAGTATAGTTCTAAGATTTCTGCTGCGGATGTGGTGTATGGTGTCACTGCATTGCTTGAGTCTTTCGTGAGATCAGATGGTTCTTGTGCTTCTAAGCAGTTTGGTGTGGCCTATGATGCGCTTTCTTTGAACAATATTGACAACTTGAGAACCGGGATGCAGCATGCTATTAAGATTCAGAGAGCAATTTTAAGGCAAGGCAGTGCTGCAATTACTAAGATTGGGTGTATAAGGAGTGGAAGGAGTTTCCGGTGGCTGAAGCTGGAGGATTCCAATGATGCTATGCTGTTGGGGTACCCACAGGCTTTGACTAAGTTCTGTTTATTTATCATGGATGCTTTGCGAGAGAAAGGGGCCAAAATGAAGCCTTTGATTTGTGTTTGTGTGTCTCAGGAGCCCGGGAAGGTGCTGATTGTGGGGGTTTGTGGGAGGCCGCGTTTGGGTGGGGCTCAAGCAAATGCATTTGGGATTGCATTTAGGACTGCGGCAGAGGAGATTGGAACTGAGTTCTTTCATGAGTTATTTGAATCATCGTGGATTGTTCTGGATGCTTCAGCTGTGAATTCTTTCATGGTTAGGTTGACCAAGAAGCTGTGATGCTGCTGAATTTCTGATTAGAATTGGTTCTTCAAGGAAGTGTCTACTCTGACCACAGTGCCATGCCTTAGATGTTGGACCAAAACATGACTCTTTTCCTAGTCAGTTGTATTGTGATTCATAGCATATTCATTTGACTTTTCTTGTTTTCCCAAATATGTTAGCTTGACACTTTCATGTAAACTAATGTTTTAATTCCAATTTGGAAGTAACGTTGAATTGAAAAAAAATGAGATCTTCATGGATAAAGTTCAAATATCAAGTGCCTAATTTTCAATTATTTGTGTTAGACTATGAGGTTAATCTGTCTTTTGAAGTATTGCATTGCCTTCTACCCTAAGTTAATCTTCTTTAACAAAAGACATTAGTAAGGATATGTGCAGAGCAGAAAGAATTTAAGTTGTATTTTGAAAAAATGTTGTCTTAGGGTGTCTTTCCAACAATATTCAAGAAAAATTAAGGATCATGTATGGGCATTATGGCCACTTCAGATTAAGCATCTTGAACTACAGTTTCAGGAAATGGGTCAATAACTGATTTCCTGTTTTTTTGTTTTGTTTTTGTTTTTTGTTTTTTGTTTTTTGTTTTTTGTTTTTTGTTTTTTTGTTTTTTTGTTTTTTTTACTTTTGAAGTATTGCAATGCCTCCTACCCTAAATTGAACTTCTTAATAAAGGAAGTTAATAAGCATGTGTGAGTATCAGACCAAAGTTCCATCTTGTAAAAATTATCTTAGGGTGTTTTCCAAGAATATTCAAGAAAAATTAAAGCTCAGGTATGGGCATTATGATTTCCAATGGATGCACCAATGAAGCATCCTGAACTATGGTTTCTGTAAAGGGGTAGTAATATATCTTAGGTCTCTTGTTCCAAATGAGACTTTTGGTGGGCCGACTATTTTGTTAATTGTTATGTCTCTTTCTACAAACTATTTTCTGCCCCTTGGTAAATTTTAGGTCTTTTGTCCTACAGTGATAACTTCCTTGATGATTTCCAACTGGAAAGATTTGATCACATGGAGCTGCCTGCAAGCTTGCCAAACTTTGACTTTTGTGGTTATAATGAGAGACACAGACCTGCTGGAAGTGGAGTTTAGTTTACTCATTGTCATAATGGTTTTGAATCTCATCATATAATATTTGTTGAAACCATGTATATAAATTCATTATTTCTGCGATTTTTATGAATATTTACTTTTTTAAGGTAATGTGTGCCCTTGAAGAAAACAGGTGTTCATAAATTGTCCAGAGGTCCTTTGCTTTGGTGTGGTGAAGAAAGTTCCTGTTTCTGTTTGGATCTTTATTTGCAGTCCTTCTTAGTTTATTATGTCTATCGATTTATGATTCTTTTTTACTCTTGATTGTCTCATTGTTGTGAGTGCTACTGTCAGCAAATGCTGCATGAGTTAGAATGATTTCATATTATCCTCTTTTCTGTAACTGCTTCATAGTGGTACCATGCTTTTATTAGGAAAAAAAGATAAATACTGTTACATTCCAATCTCAAACTTAATTTGGTTACCCTGAAAAAGCCACTCATATTGTATTGTTATTATTGTGATTTTCCACATTTTTTCTACAGTTTTTTATTTATTTAACATATAACTATATATGCCCAGCTTGCCCATTAAGATAAGTGGATTAACACTTTTTTATGACTTAGGTCTTTGGAGTACATTTATGCACATCTATGAAATGAATTTTTTGCCTGTTAGAAACTTTTAATATTCCCTTAGTTTCTAGGGAATTAAAGTCTAGCAAAGCTGAATAGTCCTAGTGGCTTATCATTATTCTGGTCTACATTTTCTATTTATTCTATTAAAGGTACCTCAATCTGAATTATTATAAGAGAAGTTGCTAAGTGCTTCATAACTCAAGCACTTTCATCAAAATATTCTGTTATTCAACTGTTCCAAATCTACCTCTATTCTATTCTTATTTTTAGCTGCTCTTTGTAATTGGTGTGATACCTGGAAAGGAGATAAGCTCTGCAGTAGTTCCAGACAAGCACGGTATTGCTCTGAGAAATTGCTTAAATGAGTCCATTAATTTTCTTTTCTTTAATTTGGTTCCTCTAATGTTCTTTCTTACTTTCAATTTATTGGTCGTGAGTTGGCACTTGGCATAAAATTGCTCACCAGCAGATGAAACTCTCCACCTGTTTGTGCACCCAACAAAACTGGAACCACAACTCATTGGAGTCTCATAAAGGTCAGTGGTTTAAGATTTGTATACTTTACAACGTTTTATTTGCTTGTTGATAATGAAAATATTAGTTACTTTTAGATTAAATAAAAAATGATTAAATTAATTATAATATTGCGTATGCATAACAATTTAATCCTTAATTAAAAGGAATGATTATGACAAGATATTTAAATTTATATCGGCTAAGAAACTGCAAGTCTTAACATGCTTGACATTTTTACAAGATAAACACAAACAGGTCATTAGAGGTTACTGTAAAATTTTGCAATATTGACAATTTAGCTTCTTGTTAGTTCACATTTTGATATCATTACCACACAGTTGAAAGCAACAATGTGTGGCCTGAGTTTGAGATCATCATCGAAAGTGATAGTGAATATATTATAGCTAATTCTTTGAGTCAGAAGGATTGATGACACAATATTCACCTGGGTAACTTTCAGGAATTATAGCTCATTTTTTTCATTAAGGTTGTATTATTTAAATATATTATTTGCTAATTATATTGCCTGTGAACACGGTGATGATAATAAAAGCAAATATGGAGTGCTGAACTACGGGGAGTTGCCTTGTGTGCCCTTACGGAGGCAGATAGTTTACTATGCTGAATAGGAGAAAATGTTGGACAAATGGATTTATCTTGCTCCGAGATAAAATAAGCATGTAACCAGTATAAATATTCGTTTCCTGATTGTTTAACCTAGCATGTGAGAGCTACCAACCTTGTTGAACGTGCTGTATTACAGGGTGTTATTGGAAGCTAGTTAAGAGAGAAGTAATTAGTTAAGTGTTAGTTTCCATTCAGTTAGGATTAATTACTTTGTTGGAATTTGTTAATAGGCTCTCTATAAATAGAGCATCACTGTATATGTTCATAGTCAATTTTTCAACATGATTTCATTTGAGTATTCTCAGTCTTCAAGCTCTCAAGCTTCTTTTTTCTTCATTCGTTCTCCATCCCTAATTCCTAATACCTGTTAATGCTGAAGTAGGTGGTACAGAAGTTAGAATTTAGATTATGCATATCTTATGATGAATGGGGAAAGGTGTTTGTTAGGAGATCTCCTAGAAAGAGCTAAGAGCCTTAGTAGCTGTCAGTTAGTTAGGACAGCTAGAATAACTAACTGTTAGTTAGTATAACTAATTGTTAGTATAACTAATTGTTAGTTAGTTAAGAAACTATAAATAGTCAATTGAGGGAAATTAGTAAGGGGTCAGAGAGAATTTGGAAGTGGAGGGTGGTGAGACCTCGAAACTCATCTATATTTTGTCTTGGGTGTTGCAAGTATCATAATAATAATACATTATTTTCCTCTGTTCTAGTTCAGTTCTATCAACTGGTATCAGAGCTCCAATCTAGGAGCTTTGGAACAGTTAATGGTGACGAAGGCGAATGTGAGAATGGAGACACGCATGGAAGCCATGGAGAAGGCGAAAGAGGAGAATCGCGATTGAGTTCAATAGAAGGGATGACACAACGATTAGCGGCGGCATGGGAGAAACAATCTCTAGAATCCAGCGTTCACGCGGACGATTCAATAGGAGGGAATAAGGGGAACGCTACGCATGGCGACAATTGGTGGAAAACTCTTGAAATGCCAATATTCAAGGGAGAAGATTCGATGGGCTGGTTAACGAAGATAGAAAGGTATTTTCGGTTGCAAGTTGTAAGAGAAGAGGATAAGCTTGAAGTGCCATGGACAAAGAAGCTCTAGGGTGGTTCCAATCCCAAACCATTCTTGGGAAGGGTTCAAGATCACAATCTCCCAAAGGTTTCAACCGTTTAAACTAGGGAATCCTTTTCGGGCATTACTGGTGCTAAAACAGGAAGAAACAATGCAAGAATTCATGGGCCATTTTGAGAAGCATGTCGAAATGGTGAAGGGGTTGGAGGAATCGTTTCTGGTGGAGGTGTTTCCCAAGGGGCTAAAAAAAGAGATCAACACTGAGGTAAGGCTCCATGAACCAAAAAACTTGATGGAATCTATGGTCAAG